>NW_027262956.1:351887-639461 GCF_902827115.2 Pseudochaenichthys georgianus
TCCCGCCCCCTCTCCAGCGCGTCTTGTTTGAATGACAGGAGCAAACACAGCTGACAGCCGCGGTGAAACTCAAGCGATTAGAGCGATGCGAATATTGGGTAGTCTACCATAGTATTTACATGGAAATAAGCCCCTTAAAAACCATGAATTAATAAAGCATTAATTCTGTGTTCACTCCTGTGATTCAAAAAAGACGCTGGAGAGGGGGCGGGCCGGATCTCCATGTAAATCCTATCGGAATCGGATCGATCAGGCTAAACTAACCTGTAGCTGCTCCGTCCACACTCACAACAACATCATACAGACATAAATAAAGCAGTGACTGTATTCGCCATGATATAGACAGTCTGTGTTTTGCATATCTTTAATTTTTGTCCAGTTTCTGAATAGATATGAGGAGCTGTGAGCTCTGAGTGTGTGCTAACAGCTAACGGCTGATGTGTTGGGCCAATCACGAAGTCATTTCTTGATTGGCAGCAAAAACAACCAATCACAGCAGTGCTTCTCTGGCTGGCTCTGTCCAATCACAAACAATAAGTGTTCTCCCTAAGGAATACCCTTTCCGTCCAATGTGAAATGCTGCAGTGTTTTTTTAAATGCTGCGGTGTTTTGTGAAATGCTGTGGCGTTTTGTGAAATGCTGTGGTGTTTTGTGCAATGCTGCGGCGTTTTGTGAAATGCTGTGGTTTCTTGCACTTCAGGGCCACCGTACAATAGAGATGTTGATATTTTAAAGTAAATTCAGATGGAACATAGTAAAAACATGTACATTCTAATGTCCGCCTAAAAAAACACATTACTTATAGTGAAAACCACCCTTGAATGATGAGTTTAGTAGACTAAAAGCTTTAGGAATCCAAACTATAACATATAATAAGTACCCTGTATCAAGATTGATGCAAAACAAGTGAAATGTGACCTTTTTAGAGAGGTTTAGAAAAATAAAGTCCACCTCACCTCTGGGTAATTTGGGAACCATCAGTTCCATTTGAACGTTTTCACTGTAAAAATCATTTTATTACTTTGAATTATCACTATAGGTATTCATTCCATCCAAATACAACTGTTGTGAAAAAATAAATAAATAAAAATAAAACAGAGGCTACTCTTATATCCTCGAAATCGCGTCATTTTCAGGAAACAACGTCTAAGGAAGTTTAATATTTAATAAACTATGAATATTTTATATCCATAGAACGGGAAAAAAACTAATTTAACTGATCTTTTTCATTTATTTTTTCACAAAAACACACAATGCTAACAGTGAGCCTCTGAATTAGCCCTGAGCGAAAAATACTAACCTATTACTGCACCGAAAATCACTCCTAGCTCCCTTATTACTTATCCTAGCTCAATATCCAACACATTGTTTATGACCACAAGGAGACACAGAATCTAACGGTGCCCACCTCAAAACTAAAAGATACAAACTAGCGAGGTTACCAACAAAAACGTACATCAAAACAAGTGGCGCTAGGTATTAGCATTAGCACTGCACACACCCACGGCGTGTTCCAATGAAAAGCATACATATATATAAATAAAGTATAAAGTATAGGTCAACACATTTCAGTATAACACACCAATTGCGATATTACTCACGTTTGACACCGTGGAGCAGGGTTTCTATGTAGCCTACCGAGAAGTGGGTAGTTTAATGAGTCTGTTGACGACAAAACCTCCGCGCACACAGACAGCCAAGGCAAGCTACCTGAATTAAGTCTCTCCCTAAACCGGCAATACCGGAAATGTGACATCCGGTTTGTCCTTCACAATAAAGTTTTTCAAAAATAAAGGTACATTTAATATTGACGTATCAAATTGATTAAAATGTCTTACACAACACATGTATCGAGACAATAAATGAACTGTTTATATAGTCGATCAACACTGTGTATGTTACTCATTACAGGATAATCACATGGCACTAAATCAGACCGGCTGTTCTCCTCTGTTTACATCCTGCTGGTTTAAATTATGTGTTCTATAGGCTCTGTGCACAAGATTGAGTTGAGTAGTGAGCCATTCGTTTTTTTTCATGGTGAGATGTCTGCTGAGAGGTCCTTGTATACCTCGCTGACTTTGAGGACATCTGGGTCTGGCAGCTCCCCCCGCACGGCCTTGTAACGTGTACTCCTTTGAACACAGCTACAATTACTTAGGACAATATATATTACCTTACACCATCAGCAACTGTAAACTGCTTTGGCATAGTGGAAATGAACACCATGTCACTCACTCTACCTGGTTTCACACACTATTAATTACACAAAATAATTGTCAATTTAATTGAAAAGGTCGTTGATGCAATATACTAAATCAGCTCTTGGCACAAAGGAAATACTCATTAAACCATGGATTGGCTGTGAACACATACTGTTCTATTGTATTGCATAGAAAGATGTGTTACTGTTCTGCTTGTAGTGGAAATACTGTTTGTAGTCGTAGATAGAAAAACAAAGATGGAAAACATTTCACCATACATTGTTTAGTAGTTTTATATGTATTGGGTGTTTATGGTTAATGTGGGAAATTAATAAGCAGAGCTGTTGCTGGTAAATTTGTGTGCCATTATAATAGTAATGTGTATACAGCGTTTCGTGAATATCTGGAAAAATATCAAAAAAGTCATTTGAGACTGGTACAGAAATGGTACATTCTCTGTTAGCCTACGTTCAACCCGATTGAGCTAGCAACTATTTTATTCGCAATTTAACATCATATTGGATATGGGCTTAACTTGTCCTGGACTGGAATTTTTCCGATCTTTTCCCGAGGAGGTGTTTGCGAAAAAGCGCTTAAAACGCATGAATAACACCGATATTTCAAAATGGCCGACTTCATGGGGGGCGGAGATAATGGAAGCCATTTTGAAATATGTCCGCATTTCCATGAGGAATTTCTGTGCCAAGTTTTGGGTAGTTCGAAGAAACTATATTTGACTACCGCACAATAGGGGGCGCTACTGAGCCATATTTGCTAAAACATTTTTTTCTACAGTCTGGAGAAGGTTGTGGGCTGTGACATGCGTTCCGAATTTAAAGGCCGTAACTCATTTTTCCCCCTACTTATGGCTCGGTACATTTTTTAACCCTTCGATTTCGAGAAAAAACTGAATAGGACACGCCCACATTTTTCATTGGTTGCAACCCTTTAAATCTAAGTTTATACTCACCCTGCCAGTATGTCTATTACAATATATATTTTTTTAGTCCATCGGTTCTTGAGATATAAATTAGTTGTGTTTTTGGCGCCCCCTATTGTTCGAAATGAACATTGTTTGTTGTGCCTATTTCCCAAGACACACTGAACCTATCCACCGAAATCTGTGATATTTGGATATATTTTGGATGAATTGTGAGCATTTATGTGTAGGCCACACCCTTTCGCTAATACATTTTGATTGATGTCGGCCACATTTTTCCACACATCGTGCTCATTTTATACGGTAATGTGTCTGCCCCTCCATTGATGCTGTGCACTAAGTTCGGTTTGGAAAATCAAGAAATTGGAATTTAAGTTAATATTTCAATGTTTTTCACATTATGCTAATTTAAAAAAAATCAAAGTAGGCGGAGCTTCGGGATATGAGAGGACAATATGTAGAGCTGCTCCACCCGGATAAGTGTGCAAAATGTCAGGTCCGTCAGACTTACGCTGCGACTTTGTACATTTTTCGAAACACTGCATTTACACAGGTGGCGCTAGAGAGCAAGTTGAAAAATGTTCACCCATCGAATCCAGAATGTTAACATTTTCACCGGTCCTGGCGGCGTTGCCAAATGTCGCTACATGAATAGTGTCGTAACCCCCTCAAAAACAGGTCGAAAGTGCAGAACCGGTAAAAGAAGAATAATAATACTGACGATTTCAATAGGTCTTTGCACTACGTGCTCAGGCCCTAATAACCGCTTTGTTAGAAGTCATACGTGTGTTATATTGCAGAGGATAACAGATAGCAAGATATCTGTCATAAGACATGACGGTTAAACTGGAAAACTCAATACCTCCATATGTGTACAAGCAGAAAATCTCCAGGAAAAAGAGCGGAGCAGAGACAGTGTGGATGTCAGAGAGGATCTGAACCAGAAGGAATGGAAACAACCCTGTACTACCATACAGTTCATTTACAAACAGGCTGCACAGAAAAAGGTACATAGGTTCATGTAAGCTCCTGTTCACACAGATCACCACAATCAGAGACGTGTTGGCAACAACAATCGCAATGTACAACATGGCAGTTATCATGAAACACAAGTACCTCAAATATCCAATAAGCTTCAAGAATGAAATAGGATACAGTTAGTGAAGTTGAATTGGACATCATTCTTAGAGGTTAAACGTTAGTATAGTATAAGGTCGTTTTCTCAAAATGAGTTTTTTCTCCTACTCTGAGTTCGAAATGTCAACGTCAGTAGCATGTAGATACACCAAACCTTCCAGTTATATTCCTATCAATATTATGAAGGCTTTTACATAAGGGTTTGTTCATATTTCATCCATAGCCTGAATTATACAACATTGTATACCTAAAAACATGGCGAAAATTGATATTTTAGGGCTATTGACAGTATTTTCTGATTTATGGAGTGATAAAAAGAGATATCCAATATCCCTTCTGTAAAAGCCTTAGATACTAATATGACTACAAAATGAAACAATAATTTTGAACCTGGCTTTATCCAAAGTTCAGATTTTGATTCCTGAAATGTGTTAAAATATGTGCATATTTAATGAGATAATAGATAATGTGCATATTTAAACATGCTAATTCAGAAAACTTGTAATACAAAAAACAATTGCCTTATTGTAAGTAATTAACTGGAGATATTTCTAGCAGATACCTTTAAGTTAAAAAGATTACCCTATTCACCTGGGGTGTCTCGCCTTAAATTATTAATGTTATCATTAATATGGTTTCCTAACACAATGCACATAGTCTGGAGCTCACTGGGGTCCTGCATATGCTTTAATCAGGTGTTTTAACACTTGTTTCCATGAAAAGTATTTGTATTCACTATCATGGGGCTATATAAATCAAATTCCGGGTAATTCGGAGCACAATTGTACCTTTTTATTATTTAAATGTATTTGTATTATATATCTTTGGGCTATAAAAGTGACATTTCTGGGTGACTTTGTCCGTTTATGGAGCTTAGCCCACAAATCCTGGAGGTTCCAGGCCGAATTTGGGAGCTCATAGGCAGCCTGCGCCCCCCACCCATGGAAAGAAAAAAAAAGTAAAGAAAACGGTCAATTATATCTAAAAATTATCAAAAATTAAGTTTTAAAACATGCTCGAAGAAACGACTGAATGCCAACGGAGAAGAGGCTCCAAAAAGCTCAACCCTTCGGCGCTTCGGGCTGAAGCCCCGGACACTTTTCCACTCCCCCGTTGCAACTTACAACGGAGAGGGGAAACCAAGCCTCCCCTTCTCCGTCAAAAATATTCATTCATCTTTTTCAGACTACTGTCCGCACGATTTCAGAAACCTGGTTTTTGAGAGGACTCAGAAAAAAAACGGATGTGTGATTTCATGGAGGAATGTGTCCGCCATATGAGGCACTATTTTCGGATACTTTTTTTCATTTTCACCCATTTTCCCTGGTTCTCCAAAAACTTGAATCTGACTATTTTGCCTGTGGAGGAATGACATGGGAGTTGACCGGGTTATGAGGCACTATTTTCGGATTTATTTTTTACATTTTCACCCCTTTTTCCTGGTTATTTAAAAAAAAATTCTGTATTGGCCCCACGGCCTTTGTGCCGGTGCTCTTTCTGTCGGTTCCTCCAAACTGCGGGTTCGACTCTGATGGCCGGGAGGTTGTGCTGCGTGGGGGTAACCCTGCGTGTCTCTTACCTAGACCGATATGAAGCGTTTTCCAAGACGAACCGTCTGACTGAAGGGTCCCACCACAGGTTCCTTAGCGGGGTGGAAGTTCCACCTCCCCACTTTGCCGCGGAGTGCCAGGCAAACATCTGTTTCTCTAATCCTCCACTGTTCCATAGCGGCCTTAGTCGGCCGCGGCATTCAGCAATTGGCCTTGCTCCGGGCACCGGTTCCCTCAGGGACCATAGCTCGGTGGCTTCACATGATATAGGGTCGACCCTACTTCACCACAGGCTACCTGTTTGATCCTGCGTAACAACCACATATGCTTGTCTGCAAAGAGGGAACTGCCTGGTCCTGCCCTGGTGTTCCTCTACGGCTAGTGTCCAGCCGTCAGCTGCGGTATCAGCAAATTTGACCCGCTATCGGAGGGCCTCCTCCCCAGGTCCACGTGCCGGTGCTTGGCGGTCAGTTCCTACAAACTGCGGGTTCGACTCTGCTCCTGGAGCTTACAAAGATATGTGTATTTGTCTGAATGATGGAAATAAACAAAGAATGATATTTTACAGGACATGACGGAGATAGGTGTATTTTCCTAGCTTTTTGGAAATACACCAAATGTGATATTGCAGGGCAACACGGAGCTCATTTACCCATGTGATGTTGTGCAGTACATTACTGAGCTCATTTAACGACATGGAGTACCAGGGGCACTAAGGGGCACTAAGGTCTTACCCGGATGTCCTTATGTGTTTAGTCAGAGGGAGAGTGCTTAAGTTTGTGTACACAGCTTTGCCAGGCGCACCCACCTGTGGAAAGACGAAATATGACAAAACAGTTCAAGTGTGAACCTCCAGCACAAGGGGGGTGCCGTGAAGAAGGCCGAATATTGATGCTGATGGGCGTACGGTAAAGCACCGCAAAATCCACCCCCCTTTTAGGGTTTCCAGGGGCATGAGGTTCTGTAGGGTGTGATCATCTGGGTTTAGTCCGCGGGGGAGTGCTTAAGTCCGGGGGCCCGGGGTCTCACGGTGTGTGAGGTTATGGAAGTATGCATGTTAGGGAGACATACTGGAGCTGCTTAGTCCGTCCTTTGGGGCTCTGTGAAGGGTCACAGAGAGGTGGTTTTTGCGCTCTGTCTCCTGGAAGTGTGAAAAAACCTGTTTGCCCATGTCAGGGAGACATGCTGGAGCTGCTTAGTCCGTCCTTTGGGTCTCTGTGAAGGGCCACAGAGAGGTGGTTTTCGTGCTCTGTCTCCTGGATGTGTGAAAAGTGTTTGCCTTTGCCTGTGAGACCCTGCTAACAGCAATGAACCTGCTGCCAGCATTACTAACATATTAATCAGGCGTTTTAACACTATAGCCCACAATTCCTGGATGTTCCAGGCCGAATTTGGGAGCTCATAGGCGGCCTGCCATGCGCCCCCACCCGTGGAAAGAAGAAAAAAGTAAAGAAAACGGTCAATTATATCTTAAAATAATCAAAAATGAAGTTTAAAAAAGTTCTCGAAAAAAACACTAAGTGCCAACAGAGAAAGGGGCCAACCCTTCGGCGCTTCGGCCCGAAGCCCCGGACACTTTTGCACTCCCCCGTTGCAACTTACAACGGAGAGGGGAATCGAGACCTCCACCGTCAAAAAAATTCATTCATGTTTTTCAAGCTACTATCTGCACGAAATTGGAAACCCGGTTTTTGAGAGGACTCAGGAAAAAAAAGGCTGTTTCACATCATGGAGGAATGTGTCTGCTACATGAGTGCTTTGGCTCGGATACAATTGTTGCATGGAGACCCCCCAGTATGGTTCTTACCAAACTTTAAGTTTTTGAACTGGTCTCTGGAGAAATGCAAGGGGAGTTGTCAGGGAATTATGAGACACTATTTTGGGATACAATTTCTCCATTTTCACCTCTTTTCTCTGGTTCTCCCAAAAGATAACAGACTTTTTCTGACTCTGGAGGAATGTAAGGGGAGTTGTCAAGGAATTATGAGACACTGTTTTGGGATACAATTTCTCCATTTTCACCCCTTTTCTCTGGTTCTCCCAAAAGTGATCCCAGACTTTTTCTGACTCTGGAGGAATGCAAGGGGAGTTGACAGGGGAGTCGTGCGGGCTCATGATGCACTATTTTTGGATACTTTTTTTTATTTTCAGCCCTTTTCCATGGATGAATTGAAACTTATTTGTTTTACATTTCGGTCAATTTGACCCAGTTCTGGTACCGCATTGCCTGGAGGATAGGACCGAGAGATGACAGACTCTCTGGCCGCCTCATAAGTCACTATTGTCAGACACTTTCTTTGCTTTACCCCGGTTCTATCACACTTTCCTCCTTTGACCATAACACGTGTTTCCTGCTGGGGTACTGCCTGGTTCCGGGGCACCCCAAACCCTCTCATGGTCGGGGCACCATGAATTGATGCATCGGACTCAATGTTGCCATCTCCAGCCCCGCGTTGGTGCGGAGGTGGGACCATTTAACCCGGTGGTAACCCAAGTCCTCCCTTGGTCCGTGTACCAGGCATTGAAGCATCGGACCCATTGTTGCAATCACCGGTTACGCTAACGCATATAAATGGAGAAACATAAAATAATTTAAATACAATTCACTGTGTCTGTTTCAGTAAGGATGTCGTCCAAATGCCCGGTGTGCAGACTCTTCTATCTGGCTTTGAAAAAGCACCTTAAGCACAAACATGCAGTGCGGAACTTGGAGGAAAAAGGCATCATTCTTAAAATGGCCAGTGGCAGAATAAATGTTCGGACCAAACCCTGTCCCATCACAGGGTGTTCGTATGCTGGGAAGAAACTAGACCGTCATGTAACTCGTGACCACCCTGAGTTCTCCCGAGATGAGGCACATCAGGTCCTGGCAAGGCTAAATCATAGTGTGGCCCTGCAGTTGCTCCATGACCTCCGAGAGACTAATCCCATCATTGGAATGTCTACATCATTGGATATAGACAATGAGGAGGAATACCCGGTGCACCCTCCACCCTTCTCCCCACATACCGAATGTGACGAAGAGGACTGCAGGCAGGTGATGCTGGAAAATGTGGCATTGAGGGCTCAGAAGGATGCCCTCATTGATGAGGTGAAGACCCTGCGCTCCAGGCTGAAAAAGGGGCTAAACCCAGGAAGCAGAGTGCCACTTCTGCTGTGCTAGAGGAAGAGGAAGAATGTATACGATTTAAGGGCCTGGCAATCTCAAGTACCTCCGGCATAAACACAGTAGCCTCCGGCAGCAATACCCCTCTCAAGACCCCGGTCAAGACTCTCATGCGGTCCCCAGCAGCCTCCGGTAGTGAGACCCCTCTCAAGACCCCGGTCAAGACTCTCATGCGGTCCCCAGCAGACTCCGGTAGTGAGACACCTGTATGTCAGTCTACAATAAACTGAAAGCTAATCTGGCTAAGGACTGGCCCTCTCCTCACTGGTCCACTGGGAAGGGACGGGGGAATACCATGCGTGAAATCACGTTGCCTCAAAGCATAGAGACGTATATTCAGACATACAGGGATCATTGCGAGGGTGTCGCACCGACAGTAAAACGGAAAGAAAATTGTCTGTCCAAGGTCAGCCGGAAAAAGAACTTCCTCGTATTAATGGCCCATGGTGTTAACCGGCTGTCAGATTGGTTGTTCCTAAAAGACACGAAGAGGGTCCGTGGCTGGAGCGAATATATTGTAAAGTCGGGATAGAATTTGTTGACCTATTTGATTTGGTGTGTTTGGGTAATTTGCCTTGCATTGTGAATGTGTTTGTAGATAAGAATGACATTGGTTAGGGCTATTAATAGTGGAGTGTCCTATGGGGAGGGGCTTAACATGTATAAACCCCTGGCCACAAGTGTTTTGGAAGGTAGTCTGACTGTGGCAGGAGAGCAGAGAGGTACCAGTAGTGATGGCGAGATGAAGCTTTGAAGCTTTCCAGCCAATTGGTTCGCAAAAGAGTTCATCTCATGAGGCTTCATCATGGGCTTCATTTGAACACAAACCCCCTGTTGGTCAAAGTGTGTAAAACATGAAGATTGGACATCTCAACAGTGTGCTCTCTTATACCGAGTTCTCAATGAGTAAAGCCTTAGAATACCTCTAAACAACGAACATTAAATCATATCTTCATGTTAACAATATTGTATTTATTCCAGTTTAATGATTGTGATTGAAAAGCCTAAGGAGGCTGGTACACATTGCAAAGGGGGATTTATATTCCTTAATAATATTCGTAAACGTAACCATGTTGTAGCCTGAGAAAGGCAAAACCATAACAAAGAATACATTTATTAACTATATTATCTCATTTAGCTGTAGCTTTTATAAACAACAAAAAATACGTATTGTTCAGTCGTTGAACCAGGGACCCTGCGGTCATGAGTCAACTGCTTTCCAGCTGAGCCACAGCACACACACTAAATCTCCCTGAAAACACTGCAAGATATGTATTCCTGTATTTATTGATGTTTTTATTGATGATTTTATTCCTACATTTATTTATTCTTGTATCTATTTATACTTATGACATGTTCCGACCTCTATATAAGTGAGGGTCTGAGCTCTCTTAATTCCATCGTGTCACCGGGCCCGGGTACAGGAGGGGTAATATGGTTCTTGTTATACATCCATGGGTATTATGAGCGTTGTGGTTCAACGGTTCAACCGATCTGAATGGCTTCGTGAAGCAGTCACGTGGTATCGACAGGCAGCGAGGCTTCGTTTGTCATCGATGATGTCACTGGCCCAAAACGATACAAGCCTCGATACATGCTTCACAAAAAGCTTCGGGGATTACTCGACACGTGCTCCGAAGCCTCGGCGCAATACGTAACATCACTAGGTACCAGTCCTATGTCCGCGACCTGTATATATATATATTGAGGTTTTGTTTTCTTTATGTAAATCCTTGTTACTTTGTGTCTTTCAGAATTTTTTTTTTTTTTGCTTGACTGTTTTGTAACATATTGCTTATGGATTATCAGAAATCATTTCAAAGGGACACAGACACATTGGATTAACCTATGGATTAACTTCAGCAGCGTTTTTATCGTTTTAATGCCATTGAAGACCACTTTTGACCAGACTACGACAAAGGTAGGCCAATGTTTAAAAAATTAAAATGATCAGTTAGATGAGTTTATTCCCGTTACATGGATTTAAAACATTCATAGTTTAGTAAATGAACATGCCCTCAGACACTGTTTCCTGCAAGATGTTGCGGGAGTGCCCCGGTACCGGGGTCTCTCGGGCTTAACGGGTTAATCAGCACATTTCAAGACAGGATATTGAGAATCATTAACTGACACTTTAGTTATTAGACCTACCAGCTAACAGTTTATAACGGAGCACATGTTTACATCTGTTTCTTAGTTTGGACATTTGCAGTCCGTACATGACAGGGTTCATTAGTGGCTGTATGATGAGAAAATATAGTGACAGAATAATACGCAGCACACTGGGAACACCGCTCATATAAAATCTACTCTTAAGTACTTAAAAGCAGCAGCCAAAAGAGAAGTTGAGTAGGGAAACAAGGTGAGATGTGCAGGTACTGACAGCTTTCTGTCTGGTCTGTTTGGATCCAGAGAAACACACACTGAGGATCCTCATGTACGAGAAGAGGATTGGAAACAAAGGGAGAAAAACAGATAAAGCAGTGTTAAAAAGTCCATACATGTTGTTCACCTGAGTGTCAGAACATGCCAACTTCACAACAGCATAGTTACTAAAATACAAATAAATACATACATACAATACATTTATTATGTTTCCACAAAGTGTCAAACGGATGCTTAAAGATAACGTTATCGGCAACTTCACAAAAGAGTATAACCAAAGCAGAATAATGAAGATAACTGCTTTGTTAGAAGCCATCCGTCACAGTTCATTTACAAACAGGCTGCACAGAAAAAGGTACATAGGTTCATGTAAGCTCCTGTTCACACATATAACCACAATCAGAGACGTGTAACTCTACAAAAACACATGCAGACCGGATAAGAGTACTCCCAGGCCCCCTCCAGGATCCTTGCAAGAGTAAAAAGCTGATCCGTCATTCCACGACCAGGACGGAATCGTTCCTCCTCAATATGAGGTTCCACTCACAAAACAATTCTTACAAAACGGATGTGTCCCAGCACTTTCGTTCTAAGGCCTTATTACCATATTTAATATGTGATATCGGCGTGGGGTTAATAAGACAGTTATTGTTCCAGGGACTCAACCGACATCAGCCTGGCAATGCGTCAAAGCCACCTCACGTTACCTTTTATCTCATTACAACACAACACACATTACAGCTCAGCGTCTTTCTATCTGCTGAGTTTCCATATCTACATGTGGAGAGAGGACATCTGTTTGCAGGATGTGATGTAGGCTTTGGACAACAGTGAAGGATCCTGGGTAATTAAGTCCCATGACACATTTGCCATGACGTGATTTCCAACAATCCATTGTTTAAATGACTCTACAGAAACAACATTTTTATGAGTTTGCTTTGTCGATTGCTTTCACAACGTCAAGAGTGGGAATGTTTTATTATAATTTTATACTTTATGGATCCAGTTTGAATTGAGCAAATAAGGGATGAGATAACTGAATCAATAAAGGTTGCTATTGCTTTGCTGGTGACATTGCTCTTTTCAATAAAATTATGTATGAGTATGGGCCGTTATCATGATGTATGAATACAGTCATTTGAAGATATCTTCACCGCAATATAAAATAGATACTACAAAGATGCATTGTGCTAAAGGCTTGTTTATTTTTCCTTGTTAATTTTGGTTACACCAAATACCAAAAGTCCAGAAACATCACCGCCCCCACAAAGTGCTTTATAACATGATGCTTGTTCACACTGCACAGTTCACACTACAGAGGACTGTCCACATGATATGTTATAGAGACATCATTAAATGTACTATCAATCCCTACATTTCGTTTTAAATGTATAAAAAGGCAATATATTAATATAGGTTCATATATTCACTGTGTTTACATTAAGGTGACATTTGTCTGTTTATTCATGAATATTGGAATGCATGTGTATATAATAAAAACTATAAACACTATGAACATAGTACACATGTTTCTCATTTAATTAAAAAAATGTAATCCGTAAATTTCAAGACAAGATATTAAGATCCATTCACTGACACTTTAGTTATTAGTCCTACCAGTCAACAGTTTATAACAGAGCACATGTTTACATATGTTTCTTAGCTTTGACATTTGCAGTCCGTACATGACAGGGTTCATTAGTGGCTGTATGATGAGAAAGTACAGTGACAGAATAATACGCAGCGCACTGGGAACACCGCTCATATCAAATCTACTCTGAAGTATTTCAAAGCAGCCGCCGAAAGAGAAGTTTAGGAGGGAAACAAGATGAGGTGTGCAGGTACTGAGAGCTTTCTGTCTGGTCTGTTTGGAGCCAGAGAAACACACTCTGAGGATCTTAATGTATGAGAAAAGGATTGGAATCAGAGGGATTAAGATAGTGAGAACAGTACCAAAATATCCATAAATGTTGTTCACCTGAGTGTCAGAACATGCCAGCTTCACAACAAGGTAGTTACTACAATACAAACCATTTATTGTGTTTCCACACAGTGTCAAACGGATGTTTAAAGATAAGTTTATCAAGAACTTTACAAAAGAGTACAACCAAAGCAGAATAATGAAGATAACCGCCTTCTTATAAGTCATACGTGTGTTATATTGCAGAGGACAACAGATAGCAAGATATCTGTCATAAGACATGACGGTTAAATTGGAAAACTCTACAGCTCCGTATGTATGCAAGCAGAAAATCTGCAGGAAGCAGAGCGGAGCAGAGACAGTGTGAATGTCAGAGAGGATCTGAACCAGAAGGAATGGAAACAACCCTGTACTACCATACAGTTCATTTACAAACAGGCTGCACAGAAAAAGGTACATAGGTTCATGTAAGCTCCTGTTCACACAGATAACCACAATCAGAGACGTGTTGGCAACAACAATCACAATGTATACAATTGCAGTTATCGTGAAACACAAGTACCTCAAATATCCAATATTCAAATAAGCTTCAAGAATGAAATAGGATACAGTTAGTGAAGTTGAATTGGACATCATTCTTAGAGGTTAAACGTTAATATATCTGAGCACATATGAACTTCACAGTCTTAACTTACCACCCCCCCGGAGTGTGTCTGGAACTGTACATGAATGCAACATGAGCACATCACACACAGTTCAGTGTCTCTCACCTGCTGTGCTGCAGACTGCTGCAGTCCCTTCTGTCAGCTGCAGAGACTTCTGCTGCTTTAAAGCTTCCAGAACACCAGAACCCAACAGGCCAGGCCCCTTACCATCAGGACTCAGACCAGCCTATCATCAAGAAAGTCATGTTTGGGGCAGGTCAATCTTTAATTGACACATGTAAACGGTCAACAATGTTTGTTTTGCTTTGACCTATCAACTATGCTTTTGCAATATAGCATAACAAATGACATGGGGTTTTCGGTCCAAAAGTGTAAGTGATCTACTCTTTAGGAGGAGATTAGAAAAGTTCTCTAAAAATACAGGAAAAAGCACATTTTGATGGTCTACTTTTGGTTAGGCTGGCCTTATGAAAGCCAATGTGATATGTTTGTAATGATAAGAGCTTTGTGTGTATTGAATTGGTAAAATTATTTTCATCGGTTAAACCTTTTCTTTAAACCTGTGGCCAATCTTCTAAGATACAATCCTTATGTCGCAGGTTAAAACCATAACTTTCCTCTTCAGTTGCAACACACAATTCTTCGAGAGTGCTGGTTAACTACCCCGTGAAACCCTGTTATTTGTTTTCCTCTCACTGTTGCTGACTTTATATCCTACCAGCAGAAGCAGAATAAAATGCTGTTGGGGTACCACAAGGTTCCATTCTTGGACCATTACTGTTTTCACTGTACATTAATGACTTGTCTAATGTATGTCCTGAGTTGATTGTGCAAATGTATGCCGATGATAAGGTCATCTTTGAACACAGGAAGAACACTGAAATTATCTCGTCTTGTCTCTCAAAAGCTTTGGACAAGGTTCAACACTGGCTGAACAACATTTGCTTACAGTTAAATGTAAAAAAATAGTATGCATGATTTTCAGTAAACGACCAGTCAAAATTGAAGGATCCAAAATGTTTTTAAACGGAGCAGAAATAGAACTAGTCTCCCAGTTCAAGTACCTTGGAGTCATACTGGACTCGAACTTGACTTTTAAGAAGCATATCAAGAAAGTATCCAATACCATGAACCTGTCAAACCCCAAGGGTCCCCGCCAACGTTTTGTTTTCACGACACTGTGTCTCAGGGGATCTTAATATTTAAGAACCTATTAATGTGTTATACCAGATTAACGGAAATAATCTCAGCTAACTGACGATACAAACCATTTTTACCAAAACAAAACACAAGTCTCATAAGAAGCATCTAAATGACCCCTTAGCGAAAAATGCTAACGGACATTGGCACAGAACTCAAGATAAAAGTACCCTTATTACTTATCGTAGCTGCACATACAAGATATCCGATTAAAGCTGAGGTTCCACAGATTATGTAGGTATATAGTATCATCACTGAGTGTTCCGGACTCGCGACAAGGGAAGCAAACACAGACATCACAACACTGGATAATGGAAGCACATATTTTAATATCTTCGCCGCATTTGATCATTTTACGAAACGGAAAATACTGGAAACTGTAGATCCTGCTCAACAGGATGTATTTACCAGGGAGGGGGTGAAGTAATCAGGTAAACGGAGTGATACGAAACGAGACGAAGAGGGACGGCGGGAACCGAAGAGAGACAGCGGGAAATGGAGAGAGACGAAGATATACGAAGACAGGCGGCGGGAGACGAAAAGAGGCTGCAGGAGACTGCGATTGAAGTAAAGTGACAGACAAACATTGAGAATTTAGATATAGTTAGATAGATTTAGAGTTTTGAAGACTCAACTATGATGAAGAGAACTCTGAACGTGAGTCAAGCTATAAGCTTGTTTTTTGACATGGAGGAGGAGGAACCTGTGATGTTGACCTCTGTGTCGTAGTTGACAGAAACCGCTTTGAAGCGTGGCACAGATAAAGACAGAAAAAACAGATTTTTGTTCATAATGTGTATATATATATATATATATTTGTATTATATTTATAATAACACTTTTGCCTTATCAGAATGAAATCCCATGCTACCTCAATCAAACTTTCACATTATCATAGTCACATCCCATGTATATATTTCCAGCTTTTAAATGGTTTCGTTGTGTATGTTTGTGTTATGAAAAATAAAATCATTTTCAAAATCTGTTTTTACGTTTTTGTTGTGATTTTGGGTCCAAAATGTTCATATAGTAGAAGATCACTGCTCTAAATAAAGTTAAAAATCCTACATCCAAACGAAATAAATATAATTAATTATGATGAATACGTTAAGTCTTGTTCATTGTTTTTCACTTTTATTAAATGTTTGATATTTCCGGTGGAAATGGTGGACTATCGGACATTCAAAATGCAGCATATTTTCACTCTTACACACATATATTCTCATTTTACATACATACATTTTCACTCTTACACACGGATATTCTCCTTTTGCTCTCATGCGAAATCTCATGTATATTTAGTTTTCGTTGATGAGACGAGACGGACTAAGGTGTTAATGATGGACTATCGGACATTCAAAATGCAGCATATTTCCCCCAAGTGTCTGTCAAAATGCATTTTACGTTTCTAACTGGCAATACCATTATTTCCTCTCTCTTCAGAAGAGCGATCTCCCTCTCTGTGTGCGGGGGATCACAGGAGGGGGGGGGGGGGAGAGCTGTGGAATGTGACACACGTTCCGATGGCCAATTCGTTTTAAAAAAAGGGTCCCCAACATAGGACACATGGGGGGTTGGGCTGGGGTTGGTCTGCAGCACATCACAGAGGCATTTAAAAAGTGAAGACAATACATTCTGGAAATGTTCACATCAGGCACCTTCAAGTTAAACAATACTACTGTACAGTAAACAATTAACACAGTAAATTATGTGGATTAAATCACATTTATTTCGTTAAAAATAAACGAAATGACTCGGTTTGCATTCATAAAGAATGCACAAACGTGTTTAATCGTTAATGTCAGATATGTACTAAGTAAATAATAGCCTACATTAGTTCCTGCTCAAGATTAGATTCAACTTTATTGTTATTGCACAGATTACAGGTAGGCCTACTGAGACAACGAAATGCAGTTTAGCTTCTAACCAGGTGCAACAAGCAGTAAAGTGAAAAGTAATGTTCACAATCTACAGAATAACATATATAATGAATTGAATGATGAATAAACAGTGGGGTATGAATACACTAGATATCAGCCTGTGAGCAGTATGAACAGTGTGTTATTGTGTTAATCGTTAATGTCAGATATGTACTAAGTAAATAGCCTATATTAATTTCATGATGGATTAAAACACATTTATTTCGTTAAAAATAAACAAAATGATTAAATGTAGGGTGAATTGCCCTAATGTGGAACATTTTTGCATTTCAGACTTCAGGAATATATTGCGACATGAAGCCGATACAATACATCAAAATCCAGTAACATTCTGAAATCCCCAGGATGTGTCCTAATCAAACCAAAAGAGAACATGCAGATATTAAACTCATAAAAGAAATGGTAGACATATTAGTACTCTTAGTGCCAAGTTGTCTCAGACAATCTGTTGTCCTAATGTGGGACAGTTCTGTGCAAAATGTGGGACACTGAAAAGTCTATATTAAAAAGCCTCAGTCACCTTCATTCATGTAATAAAAAAATCTCAGGCCAGTAACACTCAAAGCTACAGTAAATTTGCAATACCATGCTATGTTACTATTTATAATGTTATTGTGGTTACAACAGAAGATGTTTTTATTTAAATTGAAGTTAAATGCATCAATCTGGTGCACTGAGGGCAAAATTAGCAGATTTGTGGATACGGCTCTCAACACTCATATGAAACAGAACTGTTCTTACAATGTGTGTTGGAAGGTATTAAATTAATTACTATGCATATTTTATTGTGTAAACACACAGCTGATCACCTGAGAGCTGCCGTTTCATTCAGAGCGTTTAAAAAAAACGACGGTCTGATTTCAACAACTCAATGTGTGATTATTATAGCAGTAATATTAGACACTAATAATACAGTAAACTATGAACACTGTACATATTATTGTTTGCCCGTGGAATTAGGGTGATCGGTAGAGAGCCGCTGCATTTTCCTCCGTCGGATGTGATATAAAAACAAAGCGATTATTGTTGTTGTTGTAAACTCACGTGGATTAAATTTAGTGCATTCATTTCAACTCGCGAACATATGATACATTAAATGATCGCGAGGATGACGATCGAACATCGTTTGTTTGACCCTGGATGCATTTCCTAATCTAAAAACATAGCGATGGTTTTGTACTTACGCCAACGTGAATTAAACATTATTTTGTTAAATAAAAACATGGTGATGTTTAGTAAATGATTACATGTCTCTTACTTAAGCACAGAATATGATCGTATCCGTGACATATATGGATCTTAACAAATATCCGCTATATCAGATACCTGTAGATCAGCTGTTTATTTCACATGAGTTTCAGTGTGGCAGCTTTTCACAGCTCCCCCTGGTGGATCCATGATCCATTGCAGCTGGTTTCATTATAATTAAATGTATTTATCAAGGGGGCGTTTCAAGTCCTGCGGGGGGGTTTTCCTTATCAGCAGGGGCCCACCCCGTGCCGATCACGGACCCGCACGGGTAGGCGTCTGAAACGAAGCGCTACATCTGTAAGTACAAAATATTTTTTGGACGGACACTATAATTTACAGTTTTTTACCATGTTCAATCTGAATTTTCTTTAAAATAAAAAACATCTATATTGAATCTGACTTTCCTACATCCAACTCACAGGTTTATCATTACTTTGAGAGAAAAGATTATGAATTTAACCCTTTTAGAAGATATGGTCATTTGTTCTGGGAATGTCATTTTCGAGCCTGAAACCTGAAAAACAGGCTCGGGGTTTAACAGGTTAAATTCAACTTGCTAAATTGTAACCTGTTAAGCCTGTTTTTCAGGTTTCAGGCTCGAAATTGCTATGCCCAAAACAAGGGATCCCACTGTGGGGCGGTGCACTGGGCACTGCCTCCTGACCCCTGCAAAAATCGCACCATAAGCGGCTGACTGAAGGCTGACCTGCCTCCAAATCCCTCATGGCAGGACGAAATGGCTGCTGCATACACCTTAATTGTGGAATGACAGCCCCCTGTCCACCAGTATCTGTAAGTAGGTAAGAATAGAGCCCAGTGTGCATGACAGAGGCTCAAGACTCCTTCCTTCACACCATCACCGGAATCCCGCCCACTTTAGCCTGTAACAGGCTGTGGTGGATTCTGCTCTTGCTGCTGGGATAGTTTGAATAACGTTGTCAGACAGCCCCACCTGTCTCAGCCTGTCCCACTCAGGAGCCAAGCCTGTAATATTATATTTTATGATAATGTTATGTTCATTGTGAAGCACTTTGGCAAACCCTCTGTTTTTAAACTGTACTATATAAATAAAGTGGATTGGATTGGATTGGACAGGTTGGCCCAGAGTGGGTAACGCCCCTATTGCACCTGCTTCCTGAGACAGACCTGAAGAATAGCCCAGGGCTGGCCCACCATCATCTGTGTTACCCCCTCGTACCACGGTGCCAGGCGGCGAGCTGCTCCCACCTCACCCTCTCCAGGAGGGGGGGGGGGGGGGGGGGGGGGGTAAGGTGCAGCAGTGGAAAGGCGTAAAGCAGCTTCCTTGGCCATGGCTCATGTGCAAATGCGTCCACCCCCAAGGGCGGATTGTCCCACCGGGCCAGGGAGAACCACAGGGCACAGTAGCTGTTGCGCCGATCGGCGAACAGGTCCACCTCTGCTCTCCCGAACTGAGTCCAGACCTGCTTCACCACCTCCGGGTGAAGCCTCCACTCGTCTGGCAGGGGTCCGCCTCTTGACATGAGGTCGGCCCCCCGTTCTCCCGTCCCGGGATGTGCAGGGCCCTTAGAGACAACACATTCTGTGAAACCCACAACCACAGGTTCTCTGCTGCGGTCAACAAAGCTATTGAGCGGACTCCGCCTTTCCTGTTGATGTAAGGCAAGGCAAGGCAAGGCAAGTTTATTTATATAGCACTTTTCAACGCAAGGCAATTCAAAGTGCTTTACAAAAAATGAAAGACATTAAGCATTAAAAAAGAAAAGCTAATAAAATAAACATTAAAAGGAAAAATACATGGATAAAAGTTACAGTGCAGTCTAAAATATGAATAGTTCAATTAAACATTAAAAGAAAAAGTACATGGATAAAAGTTACAGTGCAGTTTAAGATATTAATAGTTCAATTAAAAGCAGCGACAAAAATAAAAGTCTTCTTGCTGGATTTAAAAGTAGTCAGAGTTGCAGCGGACCTGCAGGTTTCTGGGAGTTTGTTCCAGATATTTGGAGCATAATAACTGAACACTGCTTCTCCATGTTTAGTTCTGACTCTGGGGACAGAAAGCTGACCAGTCCCTGAAGACCTGAGAGATCTGGATGGTTCATAATTTAGCAGGAGGTCAGTCATGTATTTTGGGCCTAAACCATTCAGTGCTTTATAAACCAGCAGCAATATTTTGAAATCTATCCTTTGACACACAGGAAGCCAGTGTAAAGACTTCAGAACTGGAGTGATGTGATCCACTTTCTTAGTGTTAGTGAGGACTCGAGCAGCGGCGTTCTGAATCAGCTGCAGCTTTCTAATAGATATTTTAGTGAGACCTGTGAAGACACCATTGCAGTAGTCCAGTCTACTGAAGATAAAGGCATGGACAAGTTTTTCCAGATCCTGCTGTGACATTAGTCTTTTAATCCTAGATATGTTCTTTAGGTGATAGTAGGCTGACTTAGTAACTGTTTTAATGTGACTGTTGAAACTCAGGTCAGAGTCCATGACTACACCTAGATTTCTGGCTTTATCTGTTGTTTTGAACATTGCAGGCTCAGCGCTAACCTTTATACGTTCTGCCTTGGCTCGAAAAACCATTACCTCAGTTTTATCTTTGTTTAATTGGAGAAAGTTCTGACACATCCAGTCATTGATTTGTTCAATGCACTTACTCAGTGTTTGAACTGGAGCATAGTCTCCTGGTGAAATTGTTACGTAAATGTGTGTGTCATCTGCATAGCTATGGTAACTTATTTTGTTGTTCTTCATTATCTGAGCCAGTGGTAGCATGTAGATGTTAAAGAGAAGAGGCCCCAAGATGGAGCCTTGAGGTACCCCACATGTCATATTTGTCAACTCAGATGTGTATTTACCTATAGAAACAAAGTTGTTTCTATCCTTTAAGTATGATTCAAACCAATTTAAACCAATGTACGCCACTGTGGTGCGGTTCTCGCTCCTCACAAGCACATGTTTGCCCTGTATTAAGGGTTTGAAGTGCTGTAGGACCAGCATCACTGCTTGCAGCTCCAAGAGGTTGCTGTGCCGAGCCTCTGTCAGAGGTCAGCAACCACCTACAGCTCTCTCTAGGCACATCCTCCTCCATCCTGTCACTGAATCGTCTGGGAAGACTGTGATATAGGAGGTCACTTGCCCCAGTGGAGCTCCCCTCCGCAGATTCCCTGGGGACCCCCAGAATCGGAGGTTGCTCTCTACTGAGGGGGGGACGGTCACCAGATGTCGTTTGTATCTTGAGATCTAAACGAAGGCCGGTAAACCACCTCTGTATGTGACGTGCATGCAGAAGTACGAGTGGCACTACGGAGTGAGCAGCCGTCATGAGACCCAAAGTCTGCATGATGATCAAAGCTGTCACCGTCGCCCCCTGACACAGCCTGCAGACAGCCCGCAGCAGGGATGCCTGTCTGCTCTCTGTCAGGGTGGCACGTAGTCTGCCTGCATCGAGCATCACCCCCAGATATTCTACCTGCTGGTGAGGTATGGGGGAGCTGTTCTTCCAATTGACCGCAACTCTTTTTGAACCCAACTTGGTTAGGTGTAGGATCAATTGGGCAGTGTGAAACATTGCCCATTCCCTGGACCTGGCCATGACTATGAGGTCGTCCAGATAAAAGAACACCCTCTTGTCATGGTCCCGCAGCGGCTGCAGCACCGTAGCTGAACGTGCGTGGGGATAGGGAGTAGCCGAACGTCAGTCTGTTGTACTCGTAGGCTAATCCCCTGGAAGGCAAAACGCAAATACTTTGTGTTTTGGAGCAATTTCGCCATGAAAGTAAGCGTTCTTCAAGTCGTTGGTTGTGAACCAATCACCTGGCTGCACCAGTCCCAGTAACTGTTTCATAGTTAACATATGGAACTTCTTGCATGCAATGTGCTGGTTCAGGCATTGAAGATCCAGAATGGGCCTGAATTCTCCTGTCTTCTTCGGAACCAGGAAGTACAGGGAATAGTGCCCCTTCTGTCTGACTTGAGTGCACATGCCGAGAGGAAACCTATCTCCTCCTGGGATGACAGATTTGCCTCTCTCATGCCTCTGAACGGAGGAGGGATGCTGCAAACCTGGAGTGAATAACCCAGTCTCAGTGTCCTGTCTGTCCGCCCTGTTAATACAACACTGGTTTTCCATTCCCCATAACATTGTGTAAGAGTTATCTCTCTCCACATTTCCACTTTTCACCATAATGTCCGTTTCAAAGAGGTGGCATTAGGACATAGGCCCCACGGGAGCGTGCCGCGGTGCGTTCAAGGACCTCAGTAGAAAATCGGTCCCTTTTCTGTGTCAGCCCCCATGCTAAAACTCCCTTCTTATAGAAAGGTTTGGCAGCGGAGTAGGCCACCAGAGAATACTACAGCTTCTTAGCTTTGGCTCCACAGCTGCTGGCATGTCCCCTGAACACAGTTGTGTGGGGAATGGAAGCCCCACAAAAGCTGTGTACTGACAGAGTAGAGGGGCAGGACACTGAGACTGGGTTACTCACTCCAGCTTTGCAGCGTCCCTCCTCCATTCAGGGGCAATAGAGAGTCAAATATATCATCCTGGGAGGAGATAGGTTTCCTTTCAACAGCAAGTCGAAAAGAGGCCCTGTTACAAGAACGGTGGGTTACGTATTGTAACCCTAGGAGTGATGTGTGTGTGAAAAATGCATTTAGTAAAAACGATGGCATTTATCACAGAGTAAGAGTCATCTCTCTCCACAATTCCATATGTTCCCATAATGTCTCATGCTGTGGCACGGCCATTTTCTTACGATGTTAATTGGACACCCATTATGAGGCGCGGCCCCCGTGAGAGTGGCCGCGGTGCGTTCAGGGACCTCCGCAGAAGAACAGTGGGTTACATAGTGTAACTCTAGGTCTAGAGTGATATGTGTGTGTAAAATGCATTCAGTAAAAACGATTGCATTTATCCCAGAGTAAGAGTCATCTCTCTCCACATTTCCCCATAATGCCCGTTTCAAAGAGACGACATTATGACGACACGTCCCCCCACGGTGTGTTCATGGACAGAAGAAGCTCCGATTAATACCTCTTTCTCTCTAAGAGAAAACAGCATTATGGCGGAGCGCGCGCTCTCACGGAAGCGTGCCGTGGTGTGTTCAGGGACCTCAGTGAAAAATCGGTCGTTTTTTTCTCTGAGTGGAAACTGCATTATAGAAAAACGGCCCTTTCTGTGTCAGCCCCCCATGGGTCAAACTTCCTTTTATGGAGGGTTTGACGTCGGAGTGGGCCACCAGAGAGTACCACAGCTTCATAGCTGCGGCTGATTGCACATCCCCTAACTCTGGGATAAATGCAATCGTTTTCACTGAATGCATTTCTCACACACCACTCTCTCTTGAAACCGCACAGTGTTTTGACAGCACTTCGGTTTATTCCACTCACGTGCACGCACCCACCTGCTGGCTCCTATACTGGAGTTTACAGAGGGGGCGGGGAGTGTGGGACAGCGTTCTTTCCTCAAGGGGTGAGCAAGAAGCAGCCACGCTGCGACTACTCCTCACCCACGTGACGATCCAAAGAGCCCTTCCGTAAACACGGGGGCTCCCGGTCCGGGAGATCAACAACACGGTCCTTTTGGAAAGTGCGACGTGATCCCTCACCGGGATATCACACGGCAGACAACGGCGGCGGCCACGATCAAGCAATGAGCGAGATGCCCAACACACCCGTGTTTATTTGCAGTAGCCCTGTCACGCGATAGCGTTGCAGAGCTCTTTTCAGCTCCCTGCCCAGCCTGCTGCCCGCTGGGAGCATCTGCACTCCGCCGCTATGGTCATCACCGGGCGGTGGACCTCCGCGGACCGGACCCAGAAGTGCTCGACAACGGCAAACGGAGCCATCCGCCCCGCTGGAATGGTGAACGTGAATGGTGAACGTGAATGGTGAACGTGAATGGTGAACGTGAATGGTGAACGTGAATGGCACCGCCTCGGCCGTATCCTGGTCCCCCAAACACTCTAAGCAGAGGTGGTGGAGATCGGCGCTTGCGATCAAACCAGGGCAGGTGGGGCATGGCCGAGCTTCCAGTAATGGTGAGTACATTTTTCGTTTCTTCTAATGTTCTAATCTTCGTTCGTTTAACTCTTTGGTTGTCAGCTCGTCTGAAGAGAAAAAAGGATAGTGGGCCGGCGGGTGTAGCCGCCTTTATATACTGTGGGCCTGCGCGCGCATTCATGTAGGCTCGCCCCGATTGGCCGGTTAGGTTTACGTAAACTCAGTAGGTGAAAGCACGCACAACATGATAGAGAGTAGTACCGATAGAGTCCAGTAGAGGGCGGAGCCTGTGTGAAATATAACAAATGACTATAACTTAACTTCTAAATGGATTATATGAATAATTTATTTTTATGAAAGTAAGGTTATATATGTGAGTTGTATGTAGAAGTGTCAGAATCAATATAGATGTTTCTGTGTCAGAGTCAATTCAGATGGAACGTAGTAAAAAAAGGTAAATTCATACCTCCGCCTAAAAAAAACCCATTACTTATAGTGAAAACCAGGGTGCAAACTGGAGGGGAGCAGGGGGAGCTGTGGTGACATGAGCTCCCCTGGGAACATGGTTTGTGAAATTTGGGGGGAACTCTCTAAAATACTTATATGATGATCAAATAAATTCCATTTTGGGCATGTTTTTTTTTTCAAAGGTGTAAAATAAGTGAAATAAAATTATATTTAGAGTTTATGATTCATGAACAAAGTGTTGCCTGCTTGCACGCTGCCCGCAGCTCCACCCACTACCCACTCACTCACAAGCTCGTTTAGTTGGCACTGCATGTTTACCAGGCATTGTTGCTGCTGCTGACATGTCGAAAATAAAAAAAGAACTTACCTTGGGCAATTTCTTTAAAAAGACGGCCAAACAACCTGATCTAGCACATCGTACGTTGTGACTTCTGCTACAACAGAACCGAGAGAGAAGGGAGCTAACGTCAGTGATAGTGCTAACTTGACAGCTAACGTTAACTTGGGGGCTGAAGAGACACAAGAAGACGAGCCAAGAGAAGTTAACTTGATGACTACAACTACCATAGTAGAGGTCGAAGGAGATGTGGAAGAAGATGATGATGCTGCTGATGACCACCCCACCTGTTCTTCCTCTTCCTCCCTGCCTGCTGCTCGAGATGGGGGGGGTGAAGTTGCTGCAGTGGTCCTGCGGCCGCCGGCTGGCTGGACCAGCCAACAGTGGAGTTAGTGGATCACACGCCTCCCATGGCTGTTCTCCAAGGATGGATGCATAGGCTGTACTCTTTGCAGGGATGCTAAACGCCTTCTCCTCAGTAGGGCTACTGATAAAGGTGGAGCGCACTTATCAGAAGAATGGATGAACGGGGACGTAACCAGTAAAACAAAGAACAACTTGCGTAAGAAAATCTACAAGCATCGGGATAGTGTGGCCCACAACAGGGCAGTTGAACTGGCAGAAACAAGAAAACAAGCAAAACTGCCGAACCAGATTCTCGCATTCAACGCAAAGTTGTTAGAGGAAACGTATAATGCTTTCAGATCCGCCTATATGATAGCAAAGGAAAGGATGGCATTTAAAAAACTCCCACCTGTCATACTTCAAGAGATCAATGGGGCAAAGGTAGGCGCTGTACACAGATCCGACAAATCCTGTGCTGAGATTATTGGCCACACTCGAAATGCAGAAAACGTTTGTTTCTAATGTTAAAAAGGCCCAGTCAAAAATAAGCATCACTATCGATGAGAGCACTGTGCACGGACGTGCATATATGATTTTATATGTGAGATGTGACGTGACAGGAAAGGGAGATGTGGATAATGTATTTTTAGACCTCAAGGAGTTAGCCTAGGGTACAGATGCTGAGTCCATCTACAACAGCCTGAGAGAGGCCCTACGTGACGCAGGTTTTGATGACGAGTTTTTGTTTATCAATCTCATCAGCATAGCCACTGACGGCGCGTCTGTCCTCACTGGCAAAAACAGTGGGGTCATTGCTCGGCTAAAACAGCACTTCCCCAAAATCCAGTCTATACATTGTCTTTGCCACCGGCTAGAATTGGCAGTCCACGACTCTCTAAAACTTGTTGCTGGATGTAACCACTTCGAGATTTTCGTTTCAAAGTTGTACACTTTGTACAATCAGTCCGCAAAGAATGTGAGACTCCTGGAGGAGGCAGCAGCGGAGTTGAATATGCAGCTTTTAAAAATCGGGCAGATTTTTACCATCAGGTGGGTGTCAAGTAGTTTTAGAACTGTTAAAGCCGTCTGGAACAACTACCCTGCTTTAGCAAGCCACTTTAAAGTTGCAAGTGAGGATCCATCTCGTAATGACACTGAAAGGAAGAAATTCCTTGGGCTCCATAAACAACTCTCAAACGCTGGATTTGTAGCCGATCTGGCTTGCATGAACGACATGCTTCGTGAGCTGCAGGCCCTGTCACTAAGGTTGCAGCAAAGGGACATAGATATAGTGAGCGCTAATTGTCAGATGCAGCAGTGCATCGATGTACTTTCTGCTATGAAAGAGTGTGGAGGTATAATCGCATAACACAAGGACTGTTCAAAGGTTTGGAGCTAGTAGAGAGCAGCGGTAAGATTAAAAGGGGTCAGTTCTATCAGTCTGTGATCGACAATCTTAAGAAGCGAATGCCAGAGTCAGATCTCGTTAATATGCTCAAACCCCTCAACAAGCGCTTTTGGCCACAGGACCGCAACGCACTTATACTTTATGGGGAAAAATAAATACGGGCCCTTGCAAAAGCATTACAATACATTACATTACATTGCATTTAGCTGACGCTTTTCTCCAAAGCGACTTACAATAATTACATTCGACCAGGAAGACACAACCTCGAAGAAAACAGAATCATAAAGTACATCAGGTTTCATAGAGCCAAGTATTTCAAGTGCTATTCAACTGGCTATAGATAAGCCAGTCCTTTATTAGTATATAAGTGCTCTGTTAGCAGTTCTTTGTTAGTAATTCTATCGCTCGAGGTGGAGTCGAAAGAGATGAGTTTTCAGTCTGCGCCGGAAGGTGTGTAAGCTTTCTGCTGTCCTGATGTCAATGGGGAGCTCATTCCACCATTTTGGAGCCAGGATAGCAAACCCACTTTTCAGATTCACTCGGTGAATCTGCCAGTGAAGCAGTGCAGGAGCTTCGCGACTGGAAGTTACAAGATGCTGCACCTGCACCAGGCAAAACGCTGGAGAAACTGTCCATAGCAAGCAGAACATACCTGCCCACTTTATCGGAGTTCGAGAGGGGCTTTTCAGATGTGAATGACACTGACAGTAAGACTCGCAATAGACTGCGTGAAGCCAGTATCTCATCACTACTTTTTGTGGACCTTAATGGACCTCCACTGGAGAGATTCGATCCAATGCTTTTCATCACATCTTGGCTTAAATCGGGTCATCGTCTGTCCACATCATGGGCTAGTGGACCTAGAGCAAAATCAGCTGAGACCAGGCCGCTGTGGTCGTCTTTGTGTTAGGTAAGGCCCGCTTTTACTTTAATTTTGCTGTGTTGTAGGCCTATGGATTGCTGTGATAGGCCTACTTATGAGAGAAGGGCTATGTGCATCGTTCTGTTGTGTGTGTGGCGTCGCGTCTCTCCAGGCAGTGAGAGGGTTGTGTTGTGCTATAGCTGTATTATTAATACTGTTCATGGTTGGTGCCGCTGGCTGCTCTTATCGCGTGTGTTCGGCTCTGTGTAGGCTACAGCAATAATAGGCTATAGCCCATTTGAAACAATGTAGCCTGTTTTTGAGTCATTTTAATTTGATTTAATTAAACAGTCAAACGTTACATTGGTGGTCCGTGGATTATTTATTATCAAGTTGATGGAAGTTTGCGTAGCCCATACATGCTCGGGAAATCTGTTGACATGAACATGATCCATCGGGACGTTTCATGTAAATGTAGACCTGTGGCACCACCCTGTGTGCAACAGATTTTCTCTTTATAATAGGTCTATGTCTGTGCTGTTACTATTAATGCACGGATCAGCATTTACCCCCACCCCACCCCGCAAAAAAAAAAAGATCCCGGCTCCCCCGGAGGCCGTGATATAGTTCTCACACTGGTGAAAACCACCCTTGAATGATGGTATGGTAGACTAAAAGCTTTAGGAATCCAAAGTATAACATATAATATGTACCCTGTATCAAGATTGAGGCAAAACAAGTGAAATGTGACCTTTCCTCCAACGTTACGTTCATTATGAACGTATCTTCAATACGTTTATTTTCTACATATCTTTGCCATTTATTGTCTTGCTTACAGTAGCGTGGCGTGGGGGAAAAAATAGGGGAAGCCAATAATACGTCCTTTCTTTTGGGTCGGGGGTGTGGTGGTCAATGTAATAACATAACCAGATGAGTGATTACAGCACCCGGTATCATTTTACACACATTTGTATCATACAGATGCAGGACTTACACACGCCTGTTATCTAACCGACAGGTCCGCACACACTCTCCAGCCGAAACTCTAATAAGCATTCATTCACAAACTAAATCAGGAGACCTTTAACGTTTTACGTCCGATTCGCTCCTTTTTTCCTCGCTGAACACAGCTCCAGTTTGGGCAGTGGCCTTTCATCAGATTGTATTTGTTGTTGTTGCTGCTGTAGCGGAAGTTTATTACAATTATGTTTGATTAAATACTCAAAATCTCCACCCTCCATAATTGCACTTGCTTCAGTTGCTTGCTACTTTCTAACGGCGGTGAGAGTGGTGCAGGGACGCTATCTATCTTCTATCGATTAGATTTATGATTCGAAAATTATAAAAGTAGGGTAGACATGTGGATATTATCCGACTGAACAAAACTTGCATTTATCTAACAGGTTAGTTTTCCACTGACCTTATTTCGAGCTATTTTCCAAAATCCTATGGAGAAATCCCATTGTTTTTTTGTCGAGGGAAACATGAGGGAAACCGAGCGCAGAATACTTCTGAGTTTTAGGACGCGTCACTGCAACACTAAGTTGATGTGATTTGATTGGATTGTGAGGCAAGAAAAGCCAGCCGCCTGGCAGGGGCATGACTTGGGCCTTGTCTGATTGGTCAATCCCTCCATTTTTTTTCACCAAGGGAAGCCAATTTTGGCTAGCCTCCTCTCGTAACAGAGAGTGCAATCTACTGTTTCACCATAACATCTACAGGGGCGCTGTTTCACTCTTTGTAAAATACTCAATGAGAATGGGGGAGATATGTTACAGGAACAAGTCCTGTTTCTCGCTTGAGGCCAGGAAAAGGCTCTGTGACCTTTTGACCTGTGCTGGACTATGGTGATCTGATGTATATGAATGCACTACTTGAACTACTTGAGCAGGTCTCCCTTGAAAAAGAGATCAATGATCTCAATGGAATTTATCTGTATAAATAAAGGTTTTAAATTAAATGAAATTGACCGGCAGCAACACACAACAAAGAATTTCCGAAACTAAACAAAGTGTTTTTATTTATTTATTAAAATTATAACTAAAATCCGAAAAAACAGGGGAAGCCTGGCTTCCCTTGGCCTCCAGGAGAAAACGCCACTGCTTGCTTATGATAATGACAATAGTCATTTATAAATATAATTTTAGAGCACACATTTGAAATGAGTAGGCGAGGCTGTAATTTAGCCAGCTGTTATATAATAGCTTTAACATGCCAAACATGCTAAAAGAAGATCTCTGTGGCTTCAGGCTTGATCGCCGTTTAAATGACAGCGTTGGTTTCCCCAAAAGTGGGCGGGGCTGTAAAGTCAGAAACCAGAGGAGACTGTGAAATCCACCGCAGACGGACACGTTTTGGCCAAAATGTAGTCTCCATTAAAGGCAGCTCATTGTCCATAGCCTCCCAAATGAGATACGGGATTGTCCCACTCTAAATAGTTGTAACCTCTTAAACCCCACGGACCCATGGAAGGGGCCAAAATCAATACATCTGCAAGCAAAAGTGTCTGAGGGCTTCTTAAGATTTCAAGACCAAGACTGGTTTCTTGAGCAGACCAATTAACGAAGTTAGCCTTCTTCAGGAAGCAGAGGACTGTTTCCAAGTCTAAACGGACTATTTGTTGTCTTTTTTATTTAATTGTTTTTGTCTCCTGCCCCTTGCCCCCTGCACACACACAAACCACCACACTAAGCATTTTTACTGATACTGATTAGTGAGTAAAGATTACTTTTCCAAAAATACTGCAATATATGAACTCTGAACAAAAACAATTCAAGAAAGAGATCTGGACGTATATTGTGTGTATTGTCATTTATTATAGTGTAATTATAATTTTGTGAAATGATAATTAGGGGCCGGTATTGTAGGTGCCATAATGCTACTTAGCCCAAGTTCATTATTTGTATTATTATTATTTGTTTACGTCATAGTTATTGTCCATAGTTACCCTATGATATATAGATATCCTTAAAACTATATGGCTTCAATATGGACTTTCTCTTAGAAAACGCATCACCGTTTATAGCCAAGTTTAGCCTCTCGGCGACTCAAACGTAAATGGGGATTGAGCCGCCACACTTAGTCTTAGTCTTTAGATGAAAATGGTTACTAGTTTTAGTCACATTTTAGTCCTTTTTATCCTTTATAGTTTTAGTCTAGTTTTAGTCTAGTTTTAGTCGTCGAAAACTCAAAACGTTTTAGTCCAGTTTTAATCGATGAAAAATCATTACATTTGAGTCACCTTTAGTCAAAATGTTTTCTCTCTTTAAACCAAATCAGCTGGGCAAATACAGGTATCTGACATTGGAATCAATATCAAGTGTTGAAATTCATAAAGCAACATTTCACTCTCTTAACACTTTACTTGTGTAATATCTAGGGATGGGTATCGTTAAGGTTTTTAACGGTACTACTACTCTTAAAAATCTGTCTGAAGCTGTTAGACCCCGCCCCCTGCACACAGACCAGACACAGGGAGATCGCTCTTCTGGAGTGAAGAAAACGGAAATAATGATAATGCAAGTTAGAAACGTAAGATGCATTTTGACAGACAAGACGGACAATTGGGGGGAAATACCCTGCATTTTCAATGTCCGATAGTCCACCATTAACACCTTAGTCCCGTCTCGTCTCGTCAACGAAAACTAAATATACATTTTCGTCATAGTTTTTATTGTCAATAATCTATTTTTAGCTTGTCATCGTCTCGTCTTAGTCATGTAAAAAAGGTCGTTGACGAACATTTTTCGTCATAGTTTTCGTTGAGAAAATTAACACTGATGCTAATTTAGTAAAACTTGAATTTATTTTTTATATGTTGGCATAGGCAGGTCCAGGCGGACTCACCTTTCATTTAATTTAATTTCAAACCTTTATTTATACAGATAAAATCCCAATTTCCAAGGGAGACCTGCTCAAGTAGTTCCACATGAAACATAAATAGAACAACAAAAGGACATCATACAGCATCATTTACAAAATTATCCACATAAACAGGTACCAATAGCTTCCGATTGAGTAGCATCCAACCGAGCTTTAAAAACATTTAGTGGCACCAGATTGTTCAGTTTCCATTTAATTTGCAGACTATTCCAAGACAGAGGAGCTGCGCATCTAAAAGCTGTCTTCCCTAAGACAGTCCTAGCAGCTGGCACATTTAATAAAACCACAGCATGCGATCTCAGGCAGTAGCCACTTACAATTCGCAGTGAGATCAGGGAGCAGATATACGATGGAAGTTTCCCTAACATGGCTTTGTATATAAAAATGTACCAGTGACTGAGCCTCCGTACAGTTAGTGAAAGAAAACTAGCCCTTGCATACAGGGTATAGTGATGGGTTAATGCTTTACAGTTTGTCACAAATCTCAGTGCACTGTGATACGCAGCATCTAACTTGACCAGGCAATTGGCAGGTGCATTCATATAATAATAATAATAATAATAATTTCAATTTATATAGCGCCTTTCACGAAACCCAAGGATGCTTTACAATGGGAAGTAACAAAACAAAAGGTAATAATAATCATACAGAGCAATAGCAGGAAATAAGTGACTGTATATTAGTTGAGGCCAAAGGCCTGAGTGAACAGCTGGTGTTTGAGGTGTTTTTGAAGGTGTCCAGAGTGTCTGCATTCCTGATTGCAGAGGGCAGAGAATTCCAGAGGGTGGGGGCTGCGACACTGAAGGCTCTGTTGCCAAATGTTTTCAGCTTGGAGCGCTGGATAGAGAGCAGCCCTTTGTCAGAGGACCGCAGGTGACGAGAGGGGGTGTAGGGCTGAAGGAGGTCAGAGATGTATGGAGGGGCTAGGGAGTGGAGAGATTTGTAGGTTAGCAGGAGGAGTTTGTACTGGATGCGTGACTTGACCGGGAGCCAGTGAAGGTGGATGAGGGTAGGGGTGATGTGTTGCCAGGGCTTAGTGTGGGTGAGGAGCCTGGCTGCAGAGTTCTGGACGTACTGGAGCCTGTCCAGGGCTTTGCTGGTGACCCCGAACAGAACTCCATTGCAGTAGTCCAGACGAGAGGAGATGAAGGTATGAATGAATGTTTCTGCAACGGGGTCGGGGAGAGAGGGCCGGAGTCTGGAGATGTTTCGTAGGTGAAAGAAAGCAGTTTTGACAGTAGACCTGATGTGGGAGTTGAAGGTGAGGCTAGAGTCCAGAGTGACGCCCAGGCTGCGAACCTCAGGGGAAGGGTGGATGGAGCCGCCATCGATGGTGAGGAGCAGATCTCCAACCTTCCGGAGCAGTGTTTTTGGGGCCACAACCATGAGCTCTGTTTTGTTATTGTTGAGTTTAAGTAGATTGTTTGACTTCAAGGCTTGGATGTCGCTGAAGCAGTTGACAAGTGACAGTGGGGGTAGCTGGGATGATGGATTGGTACTGATGTAGAGTTGGGTGTCGTCGGCATAGGAGTGGAAGTTGAGACCATGTCGGCGGATGATTTCACCGAGGGGGAGCATGTAGATGTTGAATAGAAGGGGGCCGAGCACTGAACCTTGCGGCACACCTTGTTTCACAGGGGCTGGGGGAGAGCTGGATATAGACCAGATCCCCATAGTCCAGCACAGGTAAAAAGGTCACAGAGCCTTTTCCTGGCCTCAAGCGAGAAACAGGACTTGTTTCTGAAAAAGAACCCTGGCCTAACCCTCAGTTTTTTTAGCAGGTTATTTACATGAAGTTTAAAAGAGAGACAATCATCAAGCCAGATACCCAGGTATTTGTAACAGGCAACAACTTCAAGTTTTGTTCCTTGCGTAGTTACAATATCTAAAACAGGCTCTGGTGTCTTTTTTGCTTTTGAAAAGAGCATTACCTTGGTTTTATCCACATTTAAAAGAAGCTTTAATTCAGAGAACTGAGTCTGAATAATGTTAAAAACAGCCTGTAATTTAACAACAGCCTCCTTAATGGTGGGACCTGCACAATACATCACAGTATCATCCGCATAAAAATGTAAAGTAGCTTCATCCACATTATCACCTACGCTGTTAATATATATGGAGAATAAAAGTGGTCCTGACACAGAGCCTTGAGGAACACCATTAGAAATGTGTAACCACTCAGAAGACAGTCCATCAAAATGAACACATTGGGATCTTTCAGAGAGGTAGTTCACAAACCACCCACTGCATGGCTGGACATGCCTCTACTGAGTAGCCTATGCTTTAAGATGCGATGATCAACGGTGTCAAACGCTTTGGAAAGGTCAATAAACAGAGCTGCACAACTCTGCTTATTATCTAAGATACTCGCCACATCATTCACACTTTCATTGTGGCAGTGATGGTACTGTGCTGCTTTCTGAATCCTGACTGATGTTTAGACAGGATGTCATTTGTACATAAAAACTCCTTTACCTGTTCACTCACTCGGCGTTCAAGTACCTTAGCCAGAACTGACAATTTAGAGATTGGCCTATAGTTATTTAAAATAGTTGCCTCCCCTCCTTTCAGTAAAGGCAAGACATAAGCTGACTTCCATACTTTTGGAATTGTATTTGTGCTGAGGGAGAGGTTAATAAGAGAAGTAAGAGGTGGAGCAATAAAATCTGCAGCTATCTTTAAAAAGAAAGGTTCTAAGTTGTCCGGGCCAGCCGGTTTCCTAGGATCTAACTTAGATAAGGCTTCATGAACAACATTGACAGTAAAAGGAGTAAAACTGAAAGGGTTTTCCAGACCACGTTGTTCAGAGTCACATACTGTAGTGTTCACAGAAGCAGAGTTAGTCACAGAATCAAACATAGAACCGCAGGACACAAAATGCTCATTAAAGCAATTTAGCATAGTGGCCCTGTCCGATATAGTGCCAGATGCTGTGGTAAGGCACGGAGGTAGCTCATTACGGATCTCACCGGTTGATATCGATTTTATTGCTTTCCAAAATGTCCTAGGATTATTTAGGTTTTCTGTGGTAACTGACAAATAGTACTTCGACTATGCACTTTTGACATGTGAAGTGAAGCTATTCCTTAGCTGCCTAAAAATCAGCCACTCTATCTCTGAGCCTGATCTCCTAGCCTTTGCCCAGGCCTTGTTTCTCTCATGAAGGAGACTAGACAGCTCAGCATAAAACCAAGGATTGTCTCGTCCCTTTACTCTAAATGTACGCAGGGGTGCATGTCTATCAATGATCTCCATAAAACCAAGATAAAAATAAGACCATGCGGTTTCTACATCAGCACACAGATCGATTTTACCCCAATCAAAATCAAACAGATCATGCACAAAATCCTGCTCCACAAAATGTTTTATGTCTCTCTTGATGATAATGCGAGGTTTAACCTTTTGGACCTTAGTGTCCCTAATTGTGGCTACAACACAGTGATCGCTCAGCTCATTTGCAAATACTTCCACAGATGAATATTTATGGGGAACATTAGTTAAAATGAGATCAATTAGGGAGGATTTATTAGGGGACTTAATATTTGGGCGAGTAGGACTGTCCACAATCTGAGTAACATTCAAAGAGATACAAAGGTTTTTTAAATCCTCTGACACTGCAGTTAACCAGTCCCGGTTAAAATCTCCAAGTAGCACTATTTCCTTGTAGTCTAGTTGTGATAAAAGATTTGCTAGTGAAGACAAGGAGTCCTTGCCAGCTGAGGGGGGTCTGTAACAGCCCACCACCATGACCCTTTGCCACTTCTATATTTAAGGCTAAAAATTCAAATTGCTTACTGATCGATTTGGAAACTAATGTGGTTACACTGAACTTATTCTTAACATAAATTGCAACGCCACCACCTTTATTAGGCCGGTCGGTACGATACACATTAAAACCATTTAAGGCCATGTCAGAGGCCAAAATAGACTTATTTAGCCATGTTTCAGATAAAACAATGACGTCAGCGTCAGTCGAGCTCGCCCAGATACGGACAAAATCTAGTTTACCTAACAGACTGCGCACATTCAAGTGGATGAAACCCAACCCAGACCTAGCTTTAAAATCAGCAGGAGTAGCGATCTGACTATTACTACTGGGCGGACCAGGGTTAGGTTGTACATTTCCTGACAGTAATAACAACAAAAAAAACAGGCATCTTTTCCTCTTAAATGACACACATACATTATCATCTAATTTAGAAACACCGGAAAAGTCTGCGAGAGTGTGATTAGAGCTTAAGAAGCAGTCCTGAAGAACTATCATTGCAGGAAATCGCGGTAATTGTTTGAGCAACACATCCGAACCTTTGCAGGGGATGCCCACTGCGGGTGGCAGAACAGACCTGAATCCAGTAGACTTCTCAGAATGACTAGAGATCTTCTCATAGTCCAAAACAGTTAACAGGCACAGTAGAATCACGATATGGGCCATTTTCCCAGACCAGCACAGCATCCGGATAGGCGTGCAAGCAGGCCTGAAATGTGGAGGCACTCCGTTCTCCTCGCGATATCCCCGGTGCAGAACCTCCTCAGTAGTACAGCAGGATAGGCGAAGCAGGACCAGCTCGAGGCGTAGAGGCGCTCCGGTCTCTCCGCGATATCCCCGTGGTAAAACGTCCTCTGCACCGTAGAGCATGACAGGTGGAGCAGGTGGATACAGGCCTCAACTACAGCAGGTGTAAAGCAGGCCGCAGCCCGAACAGCAGGCCGCAGCCCGAACCTTTGGGCACCTTTATCAGGTACCACACTGTAAAACTAATTTTATTTAATTGAAATATCACTATCGGTATTAATTCCATTCAAATACAACTATATTTGACCTTTTTGAAACCCGAAGTTTTTTTCTTGCTCTTTCCTGGCTGCTAGTTCAGTGAGTTTTTGATGAGACTTAGCATGTTTCAATTTGTATATAAAAATACTGTTTGTAAAACTTTAATGAAAAAAAAACAATGAGTTTGATTATTTTAGTTTTTTCTGATCCAAGTTGTTTTTCATCAAGCATAGAGTGGGTGTTCAGACCTCAGTGGGAATGAGGTCATACTCGTGTGATCCTATGAGTCAAAGAGTTTAAAAGAAGCAGAGGAAAGTGTCATCACTTCACAAAGCAGTCACTGTGTAACTTCAGCTGCCTGCAGGTCAGTGTAAGTATTCACACTGTCATTAACTGTTTTATCTTTTCTATCCTGAATGTTTCCTTTACTTCAAAAGTCTTAAAATATAAAAGTCCAGAATCGTTAATTTGAAATAGTTTAATGTGTGCAAGTTTAAAAAAAAAATTAAATTGTAATTGTTCATACTCTTTGAAATGATCAGATGATCCTGATGAACTCAACACAGGTTTCACATTTCACTTTAGATGCCTACTTTGATGTTGGGCTACTTAAATATGTAATATTTCTGATTATTCTGACTTTTTATATTTCTATCATAGGTGCCAATGTGTTTCTGATTGTGGTTATCTGTGTCAACAGGAGCTTACATGAACCTATGTACCTTTTTCTGTGCAGCCTGTTTGTAAATGAACTGTGTGGTAGTACAGGGTTGTTTCCATCCCTTCTGGTTCAGATCCTCTCTGACATTCACACTGTCTCTGCTCCGCTTTGCTTCCTGCAGATTTTCTCTGTGTATACATATGCAAATGTACAGTTTTATAATTTAGCCCTCATGTCTTATGACGGATATCTTGCTATCTGTCATCCTCTGCATTATAACACACGTATGACTTCTAACAAAGCTGCCATGTTTATTGCTCTAACCTGGTTTTTCCCCATTCTTCATGTTTCTGTCATGATATCACTGAGTGGCTCTTTACAGCTGTGTGGGAACATCATTAACAAAGTGTACTGTGATAACTTCCTCATTGTTAAACTGGCCTGCTCTGACACTACAGCCAATAATACTTATGGACTTGTTTACATGTTTACTGTTATAGCTGCTCTCATAATTGTAATTTTTTACTCTTACATGAGGATCCTCAGAGTGTGTTTCTCTGGATCCAAACAGACCAGACAGAAAGCTCTCAGCACATGCACACCTCACCTTGTTTCCCTGTTCAACTTCTCCTTCGGGGGTTTCTTTGAAATAATACAGAGCAGGTTTGATATGAGCGGTGTTCCCAACATGTTGCGTATTTTTTTATCTCTGTACTTTTTCACCTTCCCACCGCTCTTCAACCCTTTAATACATGGACTGAATTTAACAAAAGTCCGCATCATATGTAAGAGTCTTCTCTTTGGTAAAGTGTAAGGTGTAATGTTAAAGTCATGTATTTCATTTCCTCAGCATCAATAACACCTGGAAAAAATGATACTGTAACAATAGCATGTGTATCTAATGTGTGTAGTAAATTAAATCTTTGAGTGACAAATTGTCAAGTTTGTGATTTGTTAGGTTTGCATAAAAAACCTCTTTGGCACTTTTTACACACAAGGCAACAAATTAAATCTGGAAAGCATTTCTATTTTAAGATGTCAGAAGTGTTCATTTGTCAATAAGCTGAAACACATTTAACATAAAGTCCAGTTCCTGAAATGTAGTACGATTCATCCTACATAGATGTCAGCTGGAAGGACAATATGACAGCAAGGTTTGGATCTGAGAAGAAAGCCTTTTGACGCCTTATACTCTCTTTATGTACTTTATGTATTCTTTATATATATATTTTCTTCATGCCTGTCTGATGTAAAGAATGTTTTTTTGCTCTGTTGTTGAAAGGTGCTGTACAAATAAACTTGCCCATTGTGTCAAATGCAGTTAAACGTATATTTATAGAAACCAAATATTGAAAAGGTGGTTATAAAATAACACACTAAAACATTAAGTAAAAAACTGCCCTCAGCAGAATATCACTGTCAGGGGACATCAGAAATACCATTTCCCATTGTGGAATTTTGATGAACGGGAGAAAATATTCAGGTTACATAACTATGAATATCTCGCTGGTGCCATTGAAAACAAAAACACTCTCAAACATACAGTATCAACAGGATGGACTCTAAGTCATCTATATTTCTCAATACGGATTAAGACCTTGTTATACCCACATTTTGTTCGGGCCTCAAGTGCCTTGTCGGTTGAAGCTTTTGAGAAATGACACTCAATCAAAAACTCTTCTTAAACTAAACTTAAGCCTGCAGATCTTCTCCATTAGGTCAGAAGCCTTTTGATGAAACAGCACCAACAGCCTGCTGTGAGCGTTAGGCTGCCTCTCTAAAGCTGAATAATGACTCAATTAATCATCAAGTATAGCAATTATTAGCAGCTTTTATTTCAGCCTGTGCAACATTTAACTTTATTAGGCAAATCATAAAGCAATGTCCAATAAAATGAGTCTTAAATGTTGGAATATACAATATAGCTTTGTCACCCTCCACATTGCTTAAACCTAAAGTTCTTGAGGTTTGTTAGCCTACATTTTTTTAAATGTTGTTTCTGACCTCAAAATGAAACGTGTTGTCCCGTTAACCCAGAGGTAACTAAGTACATTTACTGAAGTACTGTACTTCAGTACAATTCTGAGGTCCTTGTACTTTACTTGAGTATTTCCATGTTATAGTTTGGTCATCTCCAGCAATCGCGTGACCGTGGAGAGCGGAGGTTCGTTTCACAGTGGATTTGTCATCTATGAAGGGTTTACATGTTTTTTAGCCCCCATGCCCCTCGCAGAAATGTTTTTCAATACATGGTTTCTGGCAATTTTTGGGTCGAGGAATTCATATTTGATGTTGTTTTGATGATTTGACCTATTTTTCTTCAAATCCAAGATGTCCGCAAATTTTTCAGCTCCAAAAGGTCAATTATTCAATGTTGTCATAGAGCCTTCATATATTAGGCTCTAATAAAAGCTATGCTCATGCTGAGTTGAGTTATAAACAGTAAAACGTACTTGTTATTTGGTCTATTTTTGTATTGTTTAGCATTTTTAAGTGCATCTATAAGTGACACGTGTGTGTCTGTTTGGCCATCCATCTGTTGGTAGGATGAGATTTAAATCAATCAGGACATGTATCACATGACCGGTAAGGCAATACTAGCTTGAGAGAAGCATGCCCAGCTATATCTGTGTACGTTCAAATCAAATCAAGTTTTATTTATATAGCACATTTATAAACGATTTTTGGTTGAGCCAAAGTGCTGTACATATAATAAAAATAGCCTACAGTAGAGACACTTTACAGCAAATACAACAGCACAGATTGTTCAGAATATCAGAATGAGAAAAACGACACCCTCTGTTCTTAGACCCTCACATCGTACAAGGAAAAACTTCCAGATAAAACCCACAGTTTAAGGGGGAAAATGGGAGAAACCTCAGGGAGAGCAACAGAGGAGGGATCCCTCTCCCAGGACGGACAGACGTGCAATAGATGCCGTGTGTAAATCGAAGAGATAATAGCATATAGACCGAATGTTAGGAAATGCATGTGTCTGTAATAAGAAGATGAATCCACGAGGATGTCAGCTACAATCCTGTGGAAGCCATCAGGGAAGCAGCATGACGAGACCCAAGGCAGGACCTCAGAGACAGGTTCAGCCACGACCCAAAGTCCATGACTTAATCCAGAACTCAGGATAGAGGATCCAAGACACAAGACTACAGCAAGAGGATCAGCCTCGACTCTGGATCCCGGCGTAGATATAGATACAAAACAAGAACAAAGATTTAGCTGGGTTAATCGGAACAAGAGAATACACAGACACAGACAGAGAGGGAAAAGGTAATTTGATAAAAGTTATTCTTGATAACGTTAAAAACTGTTGTCACGGTCGCAAGTTAGAAAATTAGTTTGAAATTCCAATTACCAACTGCCGCTTAGAGCGAACATTCCGCAATTTGAGTGAATTGGGAGGATAATTTTCGAATATGAAAAACAACTCTATAAATGTCACAGCTTACCGTTACACTGTACAAATGGAAATGTTTATGTGGAGTAGGTTAGCTAGCTACATCTGGATCACTCTCAGAGCTAAAGCTAACTTAGCTCAACAGTTTCTCACCTTCCATGACCAAGACTACAATTCCATTGAAAGGAGTCAAAGAATTAAAGTTGGGTGAGCAAAAACTTTCACTCATGTATTTTTTCATGTTTTCATGATGTTAATAATGTTGTCACACTCTTAAAGTTGGTCCGATCACAAATATTTAAAGCACATATGTTATGTAGTTATAAAAGTTCTGTTTACGTGCAGAGGGTTAGCTAGCTTACCCACAGAGCTAAGGCTTAGCAATGTCCACCCTTTAACCTGTTAAGGACAAATTACTATATCTTCACTTCTAAAAGGGGTAACCACAGCTTTTCACAAAACACAACAACATTTCAGAAAACACCACAACCACTTCTCGTACATGAGGATCCTCAGAGTGTGTTTCTCTGGATCCAAACAGACCAGACAGAAAGCTCTCAGCACCTGCACACCTCACCTTGTTTCCCTGTTCAACTTCTCCTTTGGGGGTTTCTTTGAAATAACACAGAGCAGGTTTGATATGAGCGGTGTTCCCAATATTTTGCGTATTTTTGTATCCCACTACTTTATCACCTTCCCACCGCTCTTCAACCCTTTAATATATGGGCTGAATTGATCAAAAATCCGCATCATATGTAAGAGTCTTCTCTTTGGTAAAGTGTAAGGTGCTAATAAGATAAGATAAGTACTTTATTGATCCCAATTTGGGAAATGTTTGCGTTGTAGCAGCATAAAAAAGACATGGCATTATACAATACAATTAAAAGACTAGAAATAAACAAGAAAGTAGAAAATATACTAGGGCCGGGACTTTAACGCGTTAATTAAGATTAATTAATTACACACAAATTAACGCATTTGAATCGCACTTTAATCGCACTTATTTTTGCACAGCGGAACGTTTCTCACTGGATGAGTTTCAGGCGTACCGATTATACTGGAGCACCAACTAACGTTCATGAATTCAGCATGGGACTTCAAACAACAACAAACCACAGTGAACAATAGTCAAACATGAACGAACAAGCTGATGAGACCGCTTTGGTCGGCCCGTGGATGGGAAATGTTTTTTTTTAAAACGGACGGATGGAAGCGTCGATAAGAGCACGGTTGTGTGCAAATTATGCAAAAAAGAATTTGCATATCACCGCAGCACATCAAGCCTAAAGTATCACCTAAATGCAAAGCATGTGGCAGCTAGCGTGGACGTTAGCACGACTCCGAGTGCAAGGAACCACACCCTGACCCAACCCACACTCAACCAGATGACTGGTTTCAGGGCCAGGATAAGTAAGTCCACGTCTGAGAAAAATAACCAGCTCCCTGGCTCACTGGACTGCACTTGACTGTAGACCACTTGGAGTCAAATCCATGTGAACATTTCTTCTCACTGTTCTCAGGTCAAATATGTATATTTGATTAAAAATGCGATTAATTTCGATTAATTAATTACAAAGCCTCTAATTAATTAGATTAATTTTTTTAATCGAGTCCCGGCTCTAATTTGTATATTACTTTTATTTTCTTTAAAGGGGAACTCTCATGCAAAATGTACTTTTGTACGTATTTTATTCATGACTATGTGTCCCCCGTGTGTCAGGGAACTCACCAAGTGTCAGAAAAAACAACCCTCTCTCTTTTCGTCCATACCCAAATCTCTAAAAACGGGGCTGCAACGGATCTGATTATGATTTTAATTGTTCTGACGTCAGAAAAGCTGTGCTCCGCCTATATGGGCAACTCCCCACCTATCAGGGGAGTGAGAGACCGCTTGAAAGCGCTGGAGATGCTGTAATACATATGCCAGGCCTGTAAGTGGCGCTGTACCCTGCCACAAAAGCAGAATCAGCCCTTGCTAAAACAGGGCTGGAAAAGAGCAAATAGAGCGAAATGAGGCATGGCTAAAATGCAGGATCTGTTTGGTATTTTGAAAAAAAAACTTCACAGACATGTTTTATATAGGTATGGCCCTACAATATAGTATTCAAATATAGCATGATAGGTCCACTTTAATATATCTTTATATAAATATAGAACTAATATAGGTCTAATCTGATTAAAATAATGATTTTTCACTCGGTTGTTGTAGGGTGCTGTACAAATGAACCTGCCCTTAATTTGAATTAACATAAAACAATGTTAGTGTGAAACTAGTAAAAAGTATTTTCTTTTCCAATTCAAAAGTTGTAAACGTTCTTTAAGGAGGCCCTATATCACAAAAAAATATATATGTAGAAGACACAATACATGAAATAGAAAAGTGCCCTCGTAGAAAAGACCCTAAACTATAAAAGAGTGTTCTGAATGACTGTCAAAATGTGGTGTTTTTATATCTAATGTACGGTTAGTTATGTATTCATTCAATGACAGTTATCGGGGGTCTCATAGGTGCCGCCACACTTTAAAAAGTGATGGGCTTCAGTGTAAAAGTGATAGAATAAAGTTGTTTAATGCATTAAGTTTATCGCAGGTGTGAATGATAAGTGAGTATTTATCCACTGTATTGCTTGTCACTGCCTTACACCGTAGCAGTTAAAGATCATTTAAGTTGCCGATGTGGCCGTTAACGTTGAGTGCTTCCTTTGTGATCACTCATTACATATTTGTAATCCACCATAGTGAGGTCAGCTCAACGGTCTCAGTGCTTCAGATCTTGATCGAGTTCAACAAAGTTAACATGTGTTCCTCTCCTGGAGACGAGCACAATAAGAACAAATAAGCATTGCAGTTAAGCAAAACTCACATTCAGCATCTGGCACAGACCAAAATATGAGCGTCAATGTTAACATAGTATTGAGCCATATAGATTGGCCTATTACCAAACACCATAAACATATCCAACATATTGTCCTTGATGCAAGTTAATAAATTCCTCAAATACGAGTAGGCAGGCTGACATGTATTAAGAGCTTTAATAATAAATAGAATGTGAGTTTGACGCATTGCAGTGACATACAGTGGGCATTGGGAGGGTTCTGAGGACCAGCACAAATAAAGAGTTCAATAATTAAGGCTTCAAACATGAGATTTGTTTGTTGATATCCCCAAAAGTCCCAAAACCAACATCCCTATACTTTGTTTGGGTTAGTTATCTTGTTTTTGCACATTGAAAATTGAATCTATGACGTTGACTGATTGAAGAGACATGAGGGCTAACTTCAACACTAATTCTGATTCTTTGCTTCTGATCCATTCAGTTTGATACGCATATCTTAGCATATGTTATTATTAAGCCTCCTTGCTTTCTGATCCACTGTTATCTACTGCATTATGCTGCTAATACAAACCCTGCCTGTGTCCATTTCAAATGAAAAAGCTCTACATTTCAGTTGACAAAGTCCCTTCATTCCTCTTCTCATTCTTCTTTGTGAATCATTTGCAGCAATATGTTGCACAAACATTCAGTAAATTGCTTCGACTTGAAATGCAGACGCTGCCATCTTGTGACGCAGGCATGAAACTACAGATGCAGTTTGTATGCACACATACTCACACAGAATGAATAGCACAGCAACACTTTAGATATGTAATCCATAACAGTTAAGGATTTATGGAGTGCACAAGAACCAAACAGTGTTTATTTTGAATGATATAAATGACATAATCTCTTAACCTCTAGGAATAATCCCAATCTCTCCTTTGCTGTGTTAGTGTAGATTATGAAAGGGCTGGCTGGTTGCCTAACTCAGATTCATCAGGTTGAACGCTGCAAATGCTAAGAAACCTTTGATTAAGCTTTGGCATTTGCACCCGATTGAAGTCGGTAGGCTCAGGACTTTTGTTAGACATGTAATAATAAAGAGGTTGGTGCCCAGAACAAAGACAATACATCGAATCAACTAGTCCATATTTCCCACCCGGCCCTCTTTAAGCTCACATCACATTGTCAGTGTTCTAAAATGTATGACCTTATTTCTTTATCTTGTATATGTATTTGCAAAATCACTAGATTCAAAAAGTGTCTTCAATGTTTTACTGATATTTATGTTATTTAATCTTTACTGTGACCAGCCAACAGTTTATAACAGACATATATGACTGTTTCATATGTTGCATTGGAATATATGACTACAGGTGAATATTACAATGTTATTAATGTTAAAACATGTTGGTGCCATTAGTTTGTGGATTCATGAATATACTTGAACGAATATACTTTATCCATTATAAAATGCACTGCTGAAATCATGTCACTTCATCAGATCTCACATGATTCAGTTACTGTTGAACTTTTTAGCTAAACTGTTTGACACTTCATTTATTTCAGTTTATAACAGAGCACATGTTTACATATGTTTCGTAGTTTGGACATTTGCAGTCCGTACATGACAGGGTTCATTAGTGGCTGTATGAGGAGAAAATACAGTGACAGAATAATACGCAGCACACTGGGAACACCGCTCATATCAAATCTACTCTTAAGTATTTCAAAGCTGCAGCCAAAAGAGAAGTTGAACAGCGAAACAAGGTGAGGTGTGCAGGTACTGACAGCTTTCTGTCTGGTCTGTTTGGAGCCAGAGAAACACACTCTGAGGATCCTCATGTACGAGAAGAGGATTGGAAACAAAGGGCCTAACACAGATAAAGCAATGGTAAAATATCCATAAATGTTGTTCACCTGAGTGTCAGAACATGCCAGCTTCACAACAAGGGAGTTACTACAATACAAACCATTTATTGTGTTTCCACAAAGTGTCAAACGGAAGTTTAAAGATAAGGTTATTGTGAACTTCACAAAAGAGTACAACCAAAGCAGAATAATAAGAATAACCGCCTTGTTAGAAGTCATACGTGTGTTATATTGCAGAGGATAACAGATAGCAAGATATCTGTCATAAGACATGACGGTTAAATTGGAAAACTCAATACTTCCATATGTATGCAAGCAGAAAATCTGCAGGAAGCAGAGCGGAGCAGAGACAGTGTGGATGTCAGAGAGGATCTGAACCAGAAGGAATGGAAACAACCCTGTACTACCATACAATTCATTTACAAACAGGCTGCACAGAAAAAGGTACATAGGTTCATGTAAGCTCCTGTTCACACAGATAACCACAATCAGAGACGTGTTGGCAACAACAATCACAATGTACAACATGGCAGTTATCGTGAAACACAAGTACCTCAAATATCCAATATTCAAGTATTCTACAAGAATGAAATAGGATACAGTTAGTGGAGTTGAATTGGAAATCATTCTTAGAGGTTAAACGTTAATATATCTGAGCACATTTGAACATCACAGTCTTAACTTACCATCCCCCCCGGAGTGTGTCTGGAACTGTAAATGAATGCAACATGAGCACATCACACACAGTTCAGTGTCTCTCACCTGCTGTGCTGCAGACTGCTGCAGTCCCTTCTGTCAGCTGCAGAGACTTCTGCTGCTTTAAAGCTTCCAGAACACCAGAACCCAACAGGCCAGGCCCCTTACCATCAGGACCCAGACCAGCCTATCTGTAGGGAGAGATGGGTTGTAGGCTGGGTCAAAACACATAATGTTTTTGACCCAGCCAACCAATTCAGACCAAAACAAAAGGACTTTCATTTTCTTTTGAAAAAAGTGTGCAGAATCTCGGATTTACAGGTCACAAACTGAACCACTAATCAACTAAAAGGTACACAATAAAGCAGAGTATGAGTGTTTTGCAAGCGGTGGGAGCACACCAACTACCAGACCCCATTCTACGAGAGCCTTCCCCGCAGCTATTGGATTCCCATATGTCTGTGTGGTCCCATCTCCGCTGAAAACTTTCAATTTTGACGGGGCCAAGATGTGCGATTTGATATTGTTGGCCTTAAGTTGATCTCTGATAGGTCTGTACAAGGCTCTTTGTTGTCTTACTTTAAAGGTAAAGTCATGATCAAAGAAGATTTGCATACCGCTATATCAAATCAAATAAAATCAAGTTTTATTTATATAGCACATTTATAAACGATTTTTGGTCAAGCCAAAGTGCTGTACATATAATAAAAATAGCCTACAGTAGAGACACTTTACAGCAAATACAACAGCTCAGATTGTTCAGAATATCAGTATGAGAAAAACGACACCCTCTATCCTTAGACCCTCTGTCCTTAGACCAGTGGTTCTCAAACTTTTTCTGGCATTCCCCGCTTTGAACAGGTGGGCCTTTTCAAGCCCCACCTGTTCCTCGCCGCTCCAATAAAATGGTAGGCCAAGCTTAAAATGGTCAAATGTATCGTTCTATAACGGGGTCTCCAACCTTTTTTAGGATGAGAGCTATACTTTTAAAAAATTAAACAAGTTGTGAGATACTTTTACTCCTCTTTTTCAGTTTTTTTGCAGTGGATATATTTAGCACATTTTAACATTATTATATGCTCCCTTCCCTTTAACCTTTGTGTGCTGTTTGGGTCTGTGGGACCCGTTTTCAGTGAAAAGAAAATGTATGATGTTTTTTTTAAATGTTGTTGTTAAATGCATCAATCTGGTGCACTTTGAGCACAAAATGAATTTATGGATACATCTCACAACACTCTATGAAAGGGAGATGTATACTTTTCAATAATCCAAACACCTTTAGAATATGATCACAACCAATAACAAATCATTTAAACTGGTTTATTCTTATCTTATGTTAGTTAGCATTCTTTCTTTTTATTTATGCATATTTTACTAATCACTCCCGTTTTAAACTGTTTACTGTCCTATAGTACACATTGGAATGATTTCTTACTTTATTTTGTACAACTAGGCTATATTAAATAGATAAAGGTGTGTTTGTTCTCTCTCTCTCTCTCTCTGTCTCTTGCTCGCTCACAGAGGCTGTGTGCTCCTCCGTGGCGATGATGGCTTGCGATAAAAGATAATAATAATAAACATAGGCCTATTTGTAAAATGGGGGGACACAAACGGGATTTCGAAAAGTGTCACGGTTAAACTCCTTATGAAGTGGTGAGGTGCCGCTCCACATTGCTTTTCTTCCTGACTGCAATGCTGTTGTGTCTGTGTGTGAGAGCGTTTCACATGTGTGTATGAGAGATTTTTACATATGTCTGCAATTACTTTGGTTTCAGTTGTGTGTGTGTGAGCAGGCTCGGATTGGCCATCAGGAGATTCGGGACTTTTCCCGTTGGGCCGCTGCCGTTGGTGGACCGCTGGCTCTGGCATAGGTGGGCCGTGGACTTTCACGGCGCCGGTACCGCATCCGCCGCCGCAAACACCCGCCATTGCGAGGCTCTGGCAGCTCCGGCAGGTCCGGTGCAGCGGTGCTGTGAAAGTCACTAGTGGGGCGCACCCCACACTTTGAGAAACGCTGCCTTAGACCCTCTGTCCTTAGACCCTCACATCGTACAAGGAAAAACTTCCAGAGAAAACCCACAGTTTAAAGGGAAAATGGGAGAAACCTCAGGGAGAGCAACAGAGGAGGGATCCCTCTCCCAGGACGGACAGACTGCAATAGATGCCGTGTGTAAATCGAAGAGATAATACATTTTACAGCATATAGACCGAATGTTAGGAAATGCATGTGTCTGTAATGAGAAGATGAATCCACGAGGATGTCAGCTACAATCCTGTGGAAGCCATCACGGAAGCAGCATGACGAGACCCAAGGCAGGACCGCAGAGACAGGTTCAGCCACGACCCGAAGTCCACGACTTAATCCAGAACTCAGGATAGAGGATCCAAGACACAGGACTACAGCAAGAGGATCAGCCTCGACTCCGGATCCCGGCGAAGATATAGATACAAAACAAGAAAAAAAAGATTTGGCTGGGTTAATCGGAACAAGAAAATACACAGACACAGACAGAGAGGGAAAAGGTCATTGGATAAAAGTTATTCTTAATAACCCTCTAGAAAGATATCATGAACTTCCCCACTCAATCTATCAAGACCTGAGCAGTTCTATTAGATATAGGATAAGAAACAGAGAGAGGGAGCACAACAACCTATCTCTTCGTCAGATGCACTCCCCCACTTATCTAAGCGACTCTGTACCCCGTTACCCTCAACAAGGCCATAGACCAGCAGAGGGAAAATGGGGGGTGGGTAAGGGTAAGGATTTTTAAGAATAAACCGCAAGGGTCTGAAGGGAAAAAAGATGAAATATAAGGTACTATATTTTAAGTAATCCTATCTACTATTCCTATATTTGAATAATGTATAAACTAAAACTATACTTTATGAAATCCTATGTTATGTTATAAATATTAAAATAAAGAACTAAATGAATAAATAAATAACTAAATAAATGAATAAATAGATAATTAAACAAAAGCCAAAGAGAGAAAGTGAGTTTTAAGTGTTGATTTAAAAACCGCCAGCGTCTGGGCCGACCTCACATGGAGGGGCAAAGTATTCCAGAGCCTAGGGCCAGCCGCTGCGAAAGCTCGATGCCCTCGGGCTTTAAACCTGGTCTTAGGCACTTTCAACAACAGCTGATCAGCCGACCTTAAGGCTCTGCCTGGGGTGTAGCGATGGAGTTCGGCTATATAGGCAGGATCCAGCCCATTTAGGGCTTTGAAAACAAATAAAAGGAGTTTAAAATCTATTCTGAACCGAACTGGAAGCCAGTGCAATGAAGCCAGAATTGGGGTGATATGGTCGCGCTTTTTATGGCCAGTGAGAAGACGTGCAGCTGCGTTCTGCACTAGCTGCAGGCGTCTATTTGTGGCCTGATCCATACCCACATACAGAGCATTGCAGTAGTCCAGTCTCGAGGTAACAAAGGCGTTCATAACCCTTTCTAGGTCTTTAAAAGATAAAAACGACTTGGTCTTAGCCAATAGTCGTGTTTTGAAAAAGCAGGTCTTGACTACAGTGCTAACCTGCTTATCAAATGTAAAGGCGCTATTGAAGGTCACTCCAAGGTTCATAACAGAGGGGAAGATATTTGTATTGAGGGAGCCCAGAATATCAACCGGGGATACCATTGGTTGGGGTGCAAAAAAGATGACCTCGGTCTTACTCTCATTGAGGGTGAGGAAGTTTTGGCTCACCCCGGATTTAATCTCTGTTAAGCAGTCCTTCAACTGCTGTAGTGAGTTGGCATTTTGATTGAGAGGCAGATAGATCTGTACATCATCAGCGTAACAATGGAAGGGGATATTATGTTTTGTAAGAATTGTACCTAGGGGCAGTATGTACAATAGAAAAAGGATGGGGCCCAGAATCGAGCCTTGGGGAACCCCACAAGTAAGAGGGGCTTTGGCAGAGGAGAAGGCACCTAACTGCACTGAGAAGCTACGGTCCGTCAAATAAGACCTGAACCATGCAAGAGCACAGCCTGTAATGCCTGCGGACTGTTCGAGCCGTGACAACAGGATGCTATGGTCCACAGTGTCAAAGGCAGCAGTTAAATCTAACAGCACCAAAACAGCTGGGCTACCTGAGTCGGCGGCTAAGAGCAGATCATTAACAACTCTTAAAAGGGCTATTTCAGTGCTATGCATGGGTTTAAAGCCAGACTGAAACTTTTCATGGATAACATGCGAGGTTAAAAATGACTGCAACTGGGCGTAGACTACTCGCTCCAGGGCTTTAGATAAAAAGGTAGCTGGGAGATGGGCCTGAAATTTGCAAGAATGGAGGGATCGAGATTTTTCTTTTTAAGTAGTGGCTTAACCACTGCATGTTTGAAGGCAGCTGGGACACATCCTGAGCTAAGAGAGGTGTTTACAAGCAATAAAACACTTGCTCCAACTGATTCAAAAACATCTCTAAGGAAGCGAGAGGGAATGCTGTCTGAGGGGCAGTTTGTCGGCCGCAGGTGCTTGACTACTTCCGAAAGAGAAGAGAGGGATACAGGTTCAAAATGGTCGAGGACAGCAAGGCACAGAAAGGGACCAGGATCTGGGGTAGCACTAGTATAGGCTAGCCTAAGAGCAGATACTTTTTCGATAAAACATTTAAGAAATGTATCGCAGAGAGTAGTCGATGGCATAATTGGAGAAGCATAATAATAATAATAATAATATATTGGATTTATATAGCGCTTTTATAGTACTCAAAGACGCTTTACAATATGAGGGGGGGGGGGTAGATAGACTGGGGCAGGTAGACAGCAGACTAAGAAAAACAACAAAAACAACAAAACAAAAACACAGTGGCAGTCAGGAGGAGGTCGAAAATGAGTGGATAGAGAGAGGTGAAAAGATGGGTTTTGAGGCGGGACTGGAACAGAGTGAGGGACTCGGACTCACGGAGGTCTTGGGGGAGGGAGTTCCAGAGCTTTGGGGCGGCCACAGAGAAGGCTCTGTCTCCAAAGCTCCGGAGATTGCCAATGGGGGTGGAAAGCAGGCCGGCCGAGGTGGATCTGAGGGTCCGGGGAGGATGGTAGGGGATGAGAAGGTCAGTGAGGTACGGGGGGGCCAGATGGTGGAGGGCTTTATAGGTAAGGACCAGGAGTTTGTAGTTGATGCGGTGAGTAACGGGAAGCCAGTGTAGTTCTTTGAGGACCGGGGTGATATGGTGCCATGATTTAGTGTGGGTGAGAAGTCTGGCGGCTGCGTTCTGAACACGCTGGAGTCTACTGAGGGAGGTGGAGCTGATGCCGTATAGGAGGGAGTTACAGTAGTCGAGGCGGGAGGAGATGAAGGCGTGAATGAGTCGCTCAGCTGCGGGGCGGGTGAGATAGGGACGGATTTTGGCAATGTTGCGGAGATGGAAAAATGAGATTTTGACAACTTGGCGGATGTGGGAGTCAAGGGAGAGGGTGGGATCGAATATAACCCCGAGGTTGCGTGCCTGGGTTGAGGGGGAAACAGGGGTGCCATCGATGGTCAGTGTGAGGTTGGGGGTTTTACTGAGGGTGGATTTGGAGCCGATGAGGAGGAGTTCAGTTTTATTGCTGTTGAGTTTAAGAAAGTTTTTTTGCATCCAGGATTTCAAGTCAGTCAGACAGGATTCAATGTGGGTGATGGGGGGGTTATGGAGGGATTTGGTGCTGAGGTAGATTTGAGTGTCATCGGCGTAGCAGTGGAAGTCCAGGTTGTAGTGGCGGAGAATCTGACCAAGGGGGAGGATGTAGATGATGAAGAGGAGGGGGCCGAGTACTGAGCCTTGGGGAACACCTTGGGTGACTGTAGCGGTGGCAGAGGAGTGATTATTGAGGGAGATGAAGTGGGATCTGTCGGAGAGATATGACTGGAGCCACCTGAGCGCAGTACCTTCGATACCGATGTCTTGGAGTCGGGTGAGCAGGATGTTGTGGCTCGTGGTATCAAAGGCTGCACTCAGGTCGAGGAGGATGAGGATGTTGAGGGAACCGGTGTCAGCAGAGGTGAGGAGGTCATTGAGGACCCTGACGAGTGCCGTTTCTGTGCTGTGATGGGGACGAAAACCAGACTGAAGGGGTTCGAAGAGGTGATTTGATTGAAGATGGCGGTGAAGTTGTTTGGAGATGATGCGTTCTATTGCTTTGGAGAGAAAGGGGAGGTTGGAGATGGGGCGGTAATTACTGAGGGATGAGGGATCCAGACCGGGTTTTTTGAGGATGGGAGTGACAGCAGCAGTTTTAAAGGCAGAGGGAACGGTTCCTTGGGACAGGGAGGAGTTGAAGAGGTTGACAAGGTAGGGGCAGAGGACGGGGAGGCAGGACTTCAGTAGAGGGGTGGGAAGAGGGTCAAGGGAGCATGTAGTGGGTTTGGAGGAGCTGATCAGATTGAGAATTTCAGAGGGGGAGACCAGAGTGAACTGGGAGAGGCGGCCGTGGGGAGGGGGAGTCGGGAGGTCAGGGGAGAAGGAGGGAGAGATTGGAGAAGCAGATAGGGAGTGGTTAATGGCAGTGATTTTGTCCGAGAAAAACTGGAGGAATGAACTGCATAAGGTGGAAGTGGAGGAAGTGAGGGTGTCGGCACGGGGTTTGAGGAGCTTGTTGACGGTGGAGAAGAGGGTCCTGGGGTTGCGGGAGGGGTCGGTGAAGATGTTGGAGAGGTAAGCTGATTTTGCGGCAGTGAGGGCATCTCTGTAGGTGGTGAGATGAAGTTTGTAGGATTGGTGGTGAACTGTGAGGGATGATTTTTTTGTTAAGCGTTCAAGCTGACGGCCGGTTTGTTTCATTCTACGGAGTGCAGGGGTGAACCAGGGAGACGAGGTTGTAAAGGTGACAGTTTTCCTTTTGAGGGGGGCCAGGCTGTTGAGGGAGGTGAGAAGGGTGGAGTTGAGGTGATTGAGTAGGTCATCAGGTGTGCTGAGGTTCGAGTCCAGGGGGAGAGTAGAGGATAGCAGGTGGGATAGGTGCTGGGGATCGACAGAGCGTAGGTTACGGAAGGTGATGTTCCTGGAAGGGGGGGGTAGCGGACAGGGGAGGTGATGGCGAACTGTATAAGTTTGTGGTCAGAGAGGGGAAAGGGGCAGGGGTGGAGGTCGAGTACTGGGAGGTTGGTGGAGCAGACAAGGTCAAGGATGTGTCCTTTATCATGGGTGGGGAAGGTGACATGTTGGGTAAGTGAGAAGTTGTCCAGAAGGGAGGAAAGTTCAGAGGCATGTTTGCAGGTGGGGGAGTCCATGTGGATGTTGAAGTCACCAAGGAGTAACAGACGTGGGGAGAGGGATGAAGCAATGATGAGGAGTTCAGTGAGATCAGAGAGGAAGGAGGGGTCCGGTTTGGGGGGCCGATAGATGAGGATAACTGTCAGTGAGGGAGGGGCTTTGAAGGCGAGGAATTCAAAGAATGGTACTGAGGGGAGGGTGAGTTCTGTAATCCGGATGTTCTGGTTGTGGATGACAGCCAGCCCACCACCACGGCGTGAGGGGCGGGGTTTCGTGATGTAATTAAAACCAGGAGGTGATGTGTGGTTGAGGGAGAAGAAGTCGTTGGGTTGTTGCCAGGTTTCAGTGAGCAGAATGAAGTCAATCGATTTGTCCAGAATTTGTTCGTGAAGGATGTGGGTTTTGTTGGTAAGTGACCGGATGTTGAGGAGGGCAAAGTTGGTCAGGTGGGGGATTGGAGGGGTGGTGGCAGGGTTGAGAGGTATGAGGTTATCCAGGTTAGCAACACGGGGGTGGGGAGGAGAAGGGGGGTGGTGGTGGAGCAGAGGTGGGGGGCATGGTGGTAGGGAAAACTGGTTTGTTATGCGTATTGGGAGGCGGAGGGGAGTGGAATCCGCTCCGGGTATTCTGTGGAGCTGGGAATGTGGGGGAGCAGGTTGTGTTGGGAGGCGGAGGGGAGTGGAATCCGGTCCGGGTATTCCGTGCAGTGTAAGAGGAACAGTAGGAGGTGCGCTCTGATGACGCCTCAGGTGTGCGACAGTGTGTTGGGTAGAGCAGATGGATGGTATGGATTGTTGTCCGTGCTGAGAGTAAACGAAACTGCGACGAGTGCTTCGGTGGATGTAGCGGGGTCGACGGAGGAGTCCAAGATGTCTGATGACTGAGGTGGATAACGGGATGGAGGATTTATTAAGTGACAGAAGCTGTGAGACGGTGTATTTCAGCATGATGACAGGCGGAAAGGCTGGACGGAGTGGGTTAGCGGCGACCGCGGCTAGCAGGCTAGCTGCACAGAGGTAGATGATTCCCGTGGAGACGAGGAAAATCCACGACATGGGAGGAGGACGTGAACAGCGGGACGGAACAGATGCACCCCAGATACGAAGGCAGGAGGCAGAGAGAGTCCAAGGATGTTGTGTGCGATGGGGACAGACAGGAGGTAGATGATGTAGCAGATAGCAAATAGCCACCCGGCACTTTGATGAGTGAGGGCAGCCAGTTACAGACAGCAGCAGAGGCAGAAGTCCAAAGTAACTTACAAAAAGTCCAAAGTAACTTACAAAAAGTCCAAGGTAACTTACAAAATGATAGCTGGTGTGAAAGAGGGTAGCAGAGGCGGAAAAGCGGCGAACAATCAGCGCCAGCGTCCTTTCGAGATGCACAACATGTGTGCCCTCTTCTTCATGTCTCTTGCATCACAAGGATTAATGATCGAATTGAGGACTTTAAAAATAACTTGAGGTTTAAAGCTGTTTTTAGAGATTAACAGAGAAATATACTCTGTTTTGGCTGCTTTGACTGCCGTCTGATAATCGGAAAGGCAAGCACGAAGAATTTCTAAGGAGACATGAAATGTATCCTTTTTCTATTTTCTCTCTGCACAAGCGTGTCTAAAAGCGCGTACAATCATTGAGCCATAGCTCTGAGAGAACTTTGTTGCGTCTAAGCGTAAAAAGAGCAACGGAATCCAGTATTATGTGCATGTCGAATCAAACAAAGAGATAAGCTCATCCGCACTAAAAGCACAGTTCACCTCTAATATACAAATCGGATAAGTATTAAAAGCATCTGAAAACGGTGAGATGTTATGGAACTCTGAGACCCAATACTGTGGAGAGTACAAGTCAGAGTGATCAAACAAATAAATGGTGAAACAGACAGAGTTGTCTTTCTGGTTATTTATTTGAAGCTTCAAATACAAAAACGCAATACAAAGTCACAGGTCTCACAGAGTATAGGATAGTCTGCAGGAGGGTGCGCAGTACAATATAATAGCAAAGCTTATATACAGGAAAGGGTGGGAAACTCAGAAATCTGTCTTCACACGGTCATATTGTTATTAGACACCTGTCCTTGAGCTGTAGATAGTATAACGGTTCTCAGAATAGGGAAGTTCTTGTGTGACTTTGTGTGAGTCTCAACCCAGTAGCCAAATCAGCTCTGCGGCCTTGAAGCGCTTGGGAATAAAAACCCACAATATGAAAGAGAGTATGAGAAGAAAACAGCACATCTCAGGAAATGATATAGGCGTTTTACAATGATTTGAGAAGCATTTGGTTTAAGCATATAAGGATATAATAAAAATGTCCACTACAGAGGCAGTCAAGGGGTTAATTGAACGCAGACAATGCGCAGGAGCAAGTGATTCGACTCCTACAGAAGGGATCGAGGTTGTAAACAGAACCGGTAAATGGTCTGAGATACGCGTTCCTGCACAGATTTCATCCACAGAGATAGACAATCCAAACGATAATACTAAGTCTAAGGTGTGTCCTTTATCGTGTGTTGGGCCAGCCACAGACTGAATAAGACCGAAAGAGTTGAGGAGGTTTAAAAAATCCCTAAACAGAGGTTTAGACTCGCAGCACACATGGGCATTAAAGTCTCCGCAGATCAAAACACGATCATATTTCACCATGATCCCGGACAGAAAGTCAGAAAAGTCAGTTATAAAATCATTATTGTACTTTGGCGGACGATACACGACTGCGCAGAGTATAGGAGAGGCCGGGTTCAATTCAAAAAGCTATAAGTTACTTCCTTCTTTCCCCATGCAGCCTGTAGTATTTGCTTCTTGGTCTGAAAGTTTAGGAAAGCAACAATAATCGGTCTGGCACGATCCTTAACTTCTCTGTACTCCGGTATTTTAAGCACCTCGTTGAATAGTTTATTCAGAAAAGTTGACATATTCTCTCCTTCACTTTTCTCTGGTATGTTGAATATACGCGCATTGTTTCGCCTGGTCTTATTTTCCAGGTAGTCATTGCGTTCTTCTAACTCTGAGATTTTATTTATCAAATATGTAATTGATTGTTGGTGTTTCTGTGTCATGCATCTCACCAACACGGCACTCCACCTGATCCACTCTGTCGCTCGTTTTTGTTTGATCGGTGCGTAGTTCTGTTCCTTATCCGTCTCAGCTCGAAATTCGTTAAAATCCATTCTGAAGTCTTTGATCTCTTTCGATATTGCTTCCTTCATTTCGAGCATCGGATGTTTTATTTCTCCTACTTCCGCCATTGTGGGGACGCAAATTGTTTGTTCGTCCGTTTCTTGCTTGGTAAAGTTGTTTTGTTCGCCGTTACACCTGATCATCCCCTGTTAATGTTTAGTTGTGAGCGCAAACAGAGATGTTTAAAGCACCATATCCTTCTTTTTATCCTTCTTGGGGGTTGAGGAGCTACCCAGATTTTCATGCTGCCGCCATCTTTAAAGCAGTGTCCTCTGTCAAGCTAGTTTAAGTTTGTTGAACACACTATCAGTGAGATTTTTTGTGACAAGCTGTGGCTGACATGGAATCACTTCTAAATGTGATAAACTCACACCAAATGTTGAGCGCTTCCTGTGTCTAAGCTGATTCACCGCTCTTAATCTATTACCTATCAACACAGATATCGGCAAAGCTACAGGCAGGCAGGGCCCCGGCATGTCCTGGAAAGAGTTGAGAGTGCCATACGCCCTTGAGCCTGGACCCAGCACATATCAGTCAGTGTTTGCGTTTTTTACACACACATCCTTATCAGGCTTCGGAGAAAGCAGTCTTGAAGGGGGGGAGGACGTTTTGGTCCGGATGATTGTGGTAGGCATGGTGACGGGGGTGTTGGTGCGCATCCAGGGGTAGGAGGTGAAAACGATGGAGGAACTGAGGGAGATTATGAAGTCATACATGCAGTATGAGACAGCCAGATTCAAGCGGGAGGAGAGCCGTTTGGGAAACATGGAGCAGCCGTTTTCAGGGATACAGGAACCGGTTTCCCTGATCAAAGAGAACAGACTAAAGGCAGAGCCGGCTGCAGAGCAACAAATGCCTCAGGCCACTCCATTGAAGAAGAAGAATTTTAAGAAAAGTAAAATAGAGCCGGATGCAGTGGACGAGGGAGAGTCTTGTGAGTCCAGCTGAAACGACAGCAGAGGAAAAGAAGAAGGGGACAAAGGGGAAGAAGGTGGACGGTCAGGAGGAGGTGCAGTCTGAGGACCAACCAGCAGGGGGCGATGCAGAGACAGAAAAGGAGCCGGAGACAACAGACGCAGACGCCTCTCTGCTCGCGTCGGGTCAAAAGAAGAAACGTCTTCGGAAGAAACTGAGTCTGAGTCTGAGACAGAGGATCCAGAAGAAAGAGACGCAGAAACACCGGGCGGAGTGGAGACACATGGAGGAGAGCAAAATGGCCACGATCCATAAGTGTCGCAGGAATGAGCTACTGTTCTCTTTCGGGAGAGGAAGGAGGAAATGCAACGAAGGTAACTTGTGGACTAACGTCTTCGGGCCTTGTATATTGCACATGAAAAGTGTTCCCCCTCCCGTTCTTTCTGTTACTCCTGATTATGTTCACCTGGTGCCCTGTGTTGTCTCCTCCCCCCCCTCACGTGTGTCTAATTTCTGATTAGTGGGTGTGTATTTAGGCTTTGTTTCCTGTTTGGTGAAGGCTGGTAGTGTGGGTGAGATCCTTGTGGCTGGTGACTGTGTTCACCTGGGCAGCAATATTGAGGCTTTGTATCCTGTACCACAGCGATGAATAAATGCCCACACCGGGTTATATTTGAATTATCTGCCTCTGCCTCCTTGCTTGGTCGGGCCGCTCAACGGTCAGCTTCACAGTGCCATATCTGGCAGGAGAAATACCTGCTCTGCTGAACAAGTTATGTAGAGAACAGATCTACCCTATTGACACCAGGATTAACTTAGTCTAAAATAAGGAACATTAATAGTGTGATATAGGCACATATATAAGATCAATAATACACTTTATTTTAAGGCACCTTTCAAAATATTCAATGTCACTTTAAAATAAAATATGAGTGGCATTACAATACAAACATGTATTGAGTAGGAAACCACAGAGGAACATTACATTCAAAGGAGCAATAAAAGCGAGTGAAGCCATTTTGAACACATTATCTTTAAGGCTTGATTGAAAATATCACAGTGTCTGACATTATCATATAGGTTATATGTTATATCATTGCCTACTATTTGTGGTTATCAAGTAGGCAGGTATCAGACACTTAAACAACAGAGAAGGTTTTAAGAAATAGGACTATACTGACAAATGACATCTTATCCTTGCATTGTCTGTTCTGTAGGAAGGAGGAACATAACAGAGTGGGACTACACTCAAAAACGGAAGTTTGTTCCAATACGAAGATTGTGTCCTTAAAACGAGCCACCTCGCAATTGTATGCATATTATTTATTCAGCCGTTTGCTGTTTAATCTGATGGAAAATATATCATTCTAAAGAGAGAAAAAAGCGCAATAAACTAGGCGAACGCTCAATACAGGCGATGACGTCACCTTTGCGCGTCGCCGCGAGCAGGGCTTCAACCTGCGGCACAACACCTGCACTGCCCTTTATTTAAAACAATTTGAAATGCCACAACCCCCCGGTTGACAATTTAGGAGCATCGAGATCCCCCCCCCGCCCCCCTCGCACCTTCAAACAGAGCTCAGCCCCCCCACATATCAAATCCCAATTTAACCCCTGAGTATGAGTGTTTTGCAAGCGGAGCTTATACAGATAGTGGATGTAGGAAACACTGTTTTTGTAATGCAACTTTGGTAATATCTTGGTTTCCACATGCCAATACAGTATGTCTCCCTCAGTAATACAAAAGCCAGTATGGTTTGAAAATCCAGTTATGTTTGATCAAACTTGTAAAAAAGATAACCATGAGTCTCCATTTTTTGAGAGAACATACTGTTCATACACTGTTGCAGATAGTTATTGGATATGTCGATATAAACAACATTGTATTACATGTGTTGCAATCCCGGTGGGTTGTACTGTGAGTCAGATTAGCTCTACATTTCAGTTGACAAAGTCCCTTCATTCCTCTTTTCATTCTTCTTTGTGAATCATTTGCAGCAATATGTTGCACAAACATTCAGTAAATTGCTTCTACTTGAAATGCAGACGCTGCCATCTTGTGACGCAGGCATGAAACTACAGATGCAGTTTGTATGCACACATACCCACAGAGAATGAATAGCACAGCAACACTTTAGATATGTAATCCACAACAGTTAAGGATGTATGGAGTGCACAAGAACCAAACAGTGTTTATTTTGAATGATATAAATTACATAATCTCTTAACCTCTAGGAATAATCCCAATCTCTCCTTTGCTGTGTTAGTGTAGATTATGAAAGGACTGGCTGGTTGCCTAACTCAGATTCATCAGGTTGAACGCTGCAAATGCAAAGAAACCTTTGATTAAGCTTTGGCATTTGCACCCGATTGAAGTCGGTAGGCTCAGGACTTTTGTTAGACATGTAATAATAAAGAGGTTGGTGCCCAGAACAAAGACAATACATCGAATCAACTAGTCCATATTTCCCACCCGGCCCTCTTTAAGCTCACATCACATTTTTCTGTGTTCTAAATGTATGACCTTATTTCTTTATCTTGTATATGTATTTTCAAAATCAATAGATTCAAAAAGTGTCTTCAATGTTTTACTGACATGTATGTTATTTAATCTTTACTGTGACCAGCCAACAGTTTTTAACAGACATATATGACTGTTTCATATGTTGCATTGGAATATATGACTACAGGTGAATATTACAATGTTATTAATGTTAAAACATTTTGGAGACATTAGTTTTGTGGATTCATGAATATACTTTAACGTTTTATCCATTATAAAATGCACTGCTGAAATCATGTCACTTCATCAGATCTCACATGATTCAGTTATAGTTTAACTTTTTAGCTAAACTGTTTGACACTTCATTTATTTCAGTTTATAACAGAGCACATGTTTACATATGTTTCTTAGTTTGGACATTTGCAGTCCGTACATGACAGGGTTCATTAGTGGCTGTATGAGGAGAAAATACAGTGACAGAATAATACGCAGCACACTGGGAACACCGCTCATATCAAATCTACTCTTAAGTATTTCAAAGCTGCAGCCAAAAGAGAAGTTGAGGAGGGAAACAAGGTGAGGTGTGCAGGTACTGACAGCTTTCTGTCTGGTCTGTTTGGAGCCAGAGAAACACACTCTGAGGATCCTCATGTACGAGAAGAGGATTGGAATCAGAGGGACTAAAATTGAGAAAACAATTGAAAAAAGTCCATAAATGTTGTTCACCTGAGTGTCAGAACATGCCAACTTCACAACAAGGTGGTTGTTACAATTCAAACTGTCAATGATGTTTCCACAAAGTGTCAAACGGATGTTTAAAGATAAGGTTATCAAGAACTTCACAAAAGAGTACAACCAAAGCAGAATAATAAGAATAACTGCTTTGTTAGAAGTCATACGTGTGTTATATTGAAGAGGATAACAGATAGCAAGATATCTGTCATAAGACATGACGGTTAAATTACAAACTTGTATATTTGCATATGTGTACAAGCAGAAAATCTGCAGGAAGCAGAGCGGAGCAGAGACAGTGTGAATGTCAGAGAGGATCTGAACCAGAAGGAATGGAAACAACCCTGTACTACCATACAATTCATTTACAAACAGGCTGCACAGAAAAAGGTACATAGGTTCATGTAAGCTCCTGTTCACACAGATAACCACAATCAGAGACGTGTTGGCAACAACAATCACAATGTACAACATGGCAGTTATCATGAAACACAAGTACCTCAAATATCCAATATTCAAATAAGCTCCAAGAATGAAATAGGATACAGTTAGTGGAGTTGAATTGGACATCATTTTTAGAGGTTAAACGTTAATATATCTCAGCACATTTGAACTTCACAGTCTTAACTTACCATCCCCCCCGGAGTGCGTCAGGAACTGTAAATGAATGCAACATGAGCACATCACACAAAGTGCAGTGTCTCTCACCTGCTGTGCTGCAGACTGCTGCAGTCCCTTCTGTCAGCTGCAGAGACTTCTGCTGCTTTAAAGCTTCCAGAACACCAGAACCCAACAGGCCAGGCCCCTTACCATCAGGACTCAGACCAGCCTATCTGTAGGGAGAGATGGGTTGTGGGCTGGGTCAAAACACATAATGTTTTTGACCCAGCCAACCCATTCAGACCAAAACAAATCAGGACTTTCATTTTCTTTTGAAAAAAGTGACCAGAATTTAGGATTTACAGGTCACAAACTGAACCACTAATAAACTACAAGGTTCACCATGAAGCAGAGTATGAGTGTTTTGCAAGCTCTATACAGATAGTGTCTTGGTTTTGGATTTCTGTTTTAATTTTCCACCTTTTATTTTGAAATGTTTTCCTCCTTGTGTTTTGTCTGATCCTACTTCATGTGTTTGCCGTGCTCGTCGTCTCTTAATGTCTATGATACCTGCTTGTCTCTTCATGTCCATGTTCCCTCATTGTCTATGCTTATCCATGTTTCCTGCAGTTTTTTAAGTCCATGCTACCTATCCGTTGTTGATGTCAGGCTCAATGTTTGTTCCTGAGGTTTTTTGTCATCAGCTTTGGGAAATAAATCTCGTTTTCTGTTAACTGACCTTTTTAGTCCTTTACTGCATTTGGGTTCTATTTCCCCCCAACCCTGACAGTACGAACAGACCAGAATGGACTCAGCAGTTTTTTCCCCTCAAGAGTTTGATCCGCTGATGTACATTCTTGAATATATTTGTTATAAGTGGATGAGAGTCTCATCCAGAGGGGCCAAAGAGGCTGCCCTGAAGGAGGCACACATGGAGGTGGCCAACAAGCCCAGGCTCTGGAGCTTGTTGCCCGAGTGGCTTAAGGTTTTTACAAGCAGCCCTGAGGGCCTGTCTCAAGCCTCAAATCCCTTTTCAAGTCACTTCTCTAGTCCCTTCTCAAGTCCCTACTCAAGTCCCTTCTCTAGTCCCTACTCAAGTCCCTTCTCTAGTCGCTTCTCTAGTCCCTTATCTAGTCCCTTCTCAAGTCCCTACTCAAGTCCCTTCTCTAGTCCCTACTCAATTCCCTACTCAAGTCCCTTCTCAAGTCCCTTCTCAAGTCCTTACTCGTATTAGAGGCCGTACAAAAAATGGACGTCCACTCTCAGGAGATTTACATTAGTGGTGCGGTTACCCAAAGTGACAGACCTAATTTTACCCTTATCTCTGCCCCAGAATGCACCTTAAATAAGTTTGACACCTACAGGGTGCATCACAACCCAGGAAAAGGGTTTAAAAGGCGGGGTAAAGACCTCCAGCATGTGTCCCTAACATGGGCACTCAGGTTATTTCATACCCCCAGGAAAGAGACCAGAAAAAGCACCTCTCTTTGGCTGCTCCAAGAGCCGCAAAGGACGGACTAAAGACCTCCAGCATGTGTCATTACAGCACTTTTCAACCCAGGAAAAGGGTTTGAAAGGTGGGGAAAAGTTGTTTAAAATAGTCTGATACTACCAGGGCTCATCACAGCACTTTACAATGCAGCAATAATGTTTAAAAGGTCGGGAAAAGTGTTTTTAAATGTATGCAAGACTGTTTTGTCACTTTCAAAACTCTCCCGTCATTGGCCGGATAAATGGGGTCGATTTTGTATTCAATCTAACCGTTAATATTCCAGTGAGAAGAAGTACGTCTAATGGCAGGAGGGATCCCATGTTAATTTTGTCCAAAAACCAGAGCATTCCCTTGCTGCCCGAAAATCCTCCTCCATGGCTTCTCCGAACTTCTCCCACACCTGCTGCTTTGCCTCGGCCACGGCTGAAGCCTCGGGACTCCCCCGGGATAACATATCCCGGAAGGCCTACTTCTTCAGTCAGACGGCTTCCCTGACCACCGGTGTCCACAAGGAGGTTCGAGGGTTACCACCCCTTAAGGCACCTAAGACCTTGAGACCACAGCTCCCCACTGCCGCTTCGGCAATAGAGCTTTAGTAGTAGTAAACATGTTCCTTTGGTCAAAAAAGTGACAGGTGGTGTGACAGGTCACACCTCTCCCTACTTATGCAAATGAGCTAAGTCCGTCTCCCATTGGCCAATGAGCTAAGTCCCGCCTCCCATGTCCCGCCTCCCATGTCCCGCCTCCCATTCTTTGATGTCAGATTGGTGTGAAAGACCCCCCGGCGTGATTCTTTTGTTGTATCAATTAAGATAGTTAAAGTATTTGACCCCTGACCCCGAGAGTGGAGTAATTGCCCCGCAATTAGATTAGCCCCAGGCACCCCCTTTGTGTATAGGTCTTTTATTGTATCAATTAAGATAGTTAAGGTATTTGACCCCTGACCCCGAGAGTGGAGTAATTGCCCCGCAATTAGATTAGCCCCAGTCACCCCCTCTGTTGTATAGGTCTTTTTGATGTATTGAATAAGATAGTCTCTTTGACCCCTCCCCCTCAGAGCCCTTTTGTTGTCTAATCTAATTAGCCTTTGATGCCTGCCCCTTTGATGTGTAATTTCACACTGATGAAAGCCTCTGTATAAATGACTAGGCTACGACCATATAGAGATATGCTCAAAAATAAATTTAAAAAAGACAGACAATTCAGCTTACCAAGTCAACCGTCTGAAGCGCCAGTTAAGAAACGAATGCGGCATCGGGGGGTGGGTTCAGACTCTTTCTGGTCATGTGTGTTGGAGGAGTGGCTCTGTAAGGAAGGTTGAAGGAACGAGCAGGATTTCTCCCCCGGTTTGACTGCAAAAGACTCTGACTTTTCTCCAAGGGGCTCAGCCTACCCCTCAACATAACAAGCCCTACCTTTCCTCACCAGATCATTTAAAAATGAGAACCCTACAAGGACATTATAGTTTTCAGCGTACTCTTTAGTTGTAGGTTTGTGAACTAATGTATAATTACTTTTAAAGTGTATCTTACAGTTCATTTGTGAGTGAATTACACACAAATCTGCAGAGTTTTATGTTTTGGCTATAGGGGGATGGTGGGTTAAGAGACATATTCTTAACTAAATCTTTACACATAAATCTGCCGAATGTCTGTAAAAAAGTCTTTAAATCAAAAAAACTTGTTTAGAGTCAGAAGCCTAACGAAATCTCATCAAACAGAGTACTTTATGTTAGTGATCCTCTTTTATACACAAAAGTGTATCTTTTTGCTGTAGGGTGTACTATTAGATTTTTGGGGGGGGGGGGGGGGGCGAGAAAAGACACATAGATAGCTACCTTGATAAGGAATCATTGATAGGGTTTTTTGGAGGCAACACCTGACATTGTATCTGAGGGGTTTATAAGACAAGCTCATGTTGGCAGTTAGTGAAAAAACAGGTTTTGCATACATAAAAAGTGTATCTTACAGTTCCTTTAGTTGTAGGATTGTGAACTAATGTATAATTACTTTTTATTAACTATAGGTTTGCATCCATTAAAGTGTATCTTACAGTTCCTTTGTGAGTGAATTACACACAAATCTGCAGAGTGTCACTAATATATATATATATATATATATTCTTTATTTAACAGGTAAAAAAACTCATTGAGATTAAAATCTCTTTTCCACGAGTGACCTGGCCAAGAAGGGCAGCATGTACAAAGTTACAACATATAAAACACAGACATGAAAGGCAGCCAAATACAGCTGTAAAACACAAATAAAATGGCACATTAGCCAGTCAATATGCGAAGTAAAACAAACTATTAAAATCATTCAAAAACTGGCAACATTTAAAACGATTCCAGGATATATACGAGCACTCACATCGACCAAAACTAAAAAAGTGTTACGCAGTGACTGACATTCTGTACGGGAGTTCACATCCGAGCTGCTGTAGGGAGTTGAGTATGTTATGGCTCTCGGGGGATGGTGGGTTAAGAGACAGATTCTTAGTTTTTGGACTGCCTCAGGGGGTTAACGAAATCTACTAAAACAAAGTACTTCATTATCTACTTTTTTCAGCTTTTATGTGTGTTTCTGCTCCATTTCACTCCATGAAGCCTCCAGCTTGTACAAGGGCTCCGCCTCCACTCAACATAACATGTCCCGCCCTCCTCACCAGATCATTTAAAAGTAAGGGGATGGAAATAGATGAAAATAAATACGCTCAAACTAAATAACAGGCCAGTCATTTCCAATCACCAAGGCACTTTTCCAAAAAGAAAAATGGCAAAGAGAAGCATAGATATGGGTTTAATAAGCGAGACGCCTGTGACAACGTACAGCCATCAGTACGGAGCACCAATCAAGAAACTAATGCAATATCTGTGCCGGGTTCAGACGCCTCCAGCCGAAGAACTTCATGAAGAATGGACTCTGAAAAATGGCGATGTTTTGGGTTATGTATTCAACTATATGGCGAATGAACTGCATTTCTACAATCTGAAGAATGGAGAAACGTACGGACCCCGCAGTGTTAAAGCGACACTGACCTCAACAGATTGGGCTGTGTTAACTCTGGTGTCTTCCAGAGATCTCCACGCAACCACGGTACCGGAAGAAGTAGTGCATCAAGAAACCATAGTGGAACCAGTGGTGTACAAGATATTTGCAAAGAAAAACAAAGAAACACAGACAGCATGCGAGATCAAAGAAGAGATTTCACCGCCGCCCCTCAATGTGGAGGAAGAAAGAGTTATTTCCCCGCTGCCAGAAGTGAGAACAGTCCTGACAAGCACCGTCTGGGAAACTAAAAGCGGACCATCGGGGCGATGGTATTACCGTGCAAGCCATTTGGAGACGCTGGGGAAGGACCCCTCTGATGATTTTGTTTTGGAGATTTTTAATTCTACATGTGGAGTATTTCAGACAGCAGTGCGGGTGCCATTGACTGCTTGGCTGAAAATGATTGATGGAAAAGCTACAAAGCTTAAAGAACTTTTTAAACAGAGTCAGACATCGATGGACATTATACATTATAATCTCACCTTTACAGAGGACTCTGCCTCCCACTCAACATAACAAGTCACACCCTCCTCACCAGATCATTTTAAACTAAGGACCCCTCAAAGAAAGACATTGTGTATTCTACCTATGTAAAAAGAATGTTGGGGTTGTCTCTGTATCAAGAAGATGTGTTTAAAAATGAATTTTGTGAAAAATACCAACTGTGTGAGAGACGTCATAAAGACACTCATTTTAACCACAGTGTTTGTTCTCTACAAATGTTTTAAGATTGTTACAAAATGTAAAAATAAAAATAAAAGGTATGGAGACTAAATTAATTCAGGTGACTCTGGCTTTATTAGGAAAACAAACATATAATACAAATGGGTTAGGGGTTAAATGTAACCATCGTGGACTTAATAGTCTAACAAAATACTTTTATCTGAATACATTTGTTCTTTTTAAGAGCACTTTTTGAAATTATTTATTTATTATTTCAGTGGAACAATCCAGTTTTTGTTAACATTAACGCTTTCTTCTCTTTTTCTTGTGTTACTAAGATACTTTTAGACACACTTTGGCGTATGCAACACTTGTTCAGATAAACAAGGTTTTTTCTTTTCTGATAAACTTACATATTTTAGTTATTTTATGTTACCAAGATACTTTGAGATACTGATGTACGCAACTATACTTTTTTGACTTTTTTCTGTAGAATCTTGACAAAACTATTACTTGTTCTTAAATGATGACCTATTGCTGGAGATGAGATGAAAAAGCTACAACGCTTAAACGCTTAAACGCTTTTCTAAAAACTCTCAATTCTATAATTGACTTCCCCATTCAACGCAATAAGCCCCACCCTCCACTCAGCAAATCATCTAAAACGAAGGACCTCGCTAAGACGACCGTTGTAAACTAGCCATGGAGCAGAGAAAAGCCAAGACTCCCCCCGCGAGTTGCAGCCAGGAACAGACTCCGGGGCCACCATCAACACCACCATGGGGGAAACCCGAATCTTGCAATACTACTGCTGCTGATTTTGCTCCTTGGGCCAAAACATCTCTGTTTATGGACACAGTGAAAGCGGTGTTGGTTGATATTGTGGAGAGGGTGATACATCGGTACAGAGAAGAAATATGCAACGGGTGCCGAGTCAGTCACCCCGGCCAGAGGCAACACGATTTTCTGAATGACATGTCCGATTTTTACTTCAGAAACAATTACAACGCGTTAATGAAAAGACTCTGGCTCACCGACTTCATTACTGAGATCGACCAGACTCTTAATGATAAAGACATTTTCAAGGATGATTGGAGGATCCAAGGCGCTTCGGAGGCTTTTCTTCACAATCTCAAAAATTGCAGACGCCTCAAGGAGAGACTTGAAAAGATCCATGCCGAGTTGGATGGAGAAGAAGAAGAAGACTACAAACCAGCAGTTGGATGGAGAAGCCAGGGACTTGTTCGATACATTGACTTTTTTCTTTAAGTAAAATAAAAATGGGAAACTACTATGCAAAACGCTCTGTATATATTGATCATAATGTAGTCATTACCCTTTTAATAAGTGTGGTGATGGGGACGATTGAAAACAGAACGAGTAGTGACCCCTGTGTAAAAAGAATGGCCGAAGTTTGTAAACTGGAAGACATTTTGGATATCGTTCGTTCTGGCAGTACTATTTCGGGTCATTGGGAAACGATTGTAAACTAAACATTTAAAGTGGTCCTGGAATCTGTATATCTCATACCACTCGCCAAGATCGCAAACGACAATTAGCAGAAAAGAATAGAAAAAGTAAAGAAAAACGAAGAAAAATAAAAATTATATAACATTGCTTTTGGTATTTGTTCAACATATTCACAGCAGTCGGTTAGCGGGAGATGATCTATAAGATTATTATGATCTGCTAATGGCTCTACAACACCATCCTCTAGTTTAAATTTCTTCACTTTGTTTCTTTTTCTTTTCACCTTCCTTCTTTTTGTCTTTTTAGTTTTCCGTCCTATGGTCCCTTTTCTTTTCATTCGCATTCTGCGTTTGCTTTTAATTTTTCTTCTCCTTTTCATGTTGCTTTTTATTTTTCTTCGTTTTTCTTTACTTTTTCTATTCTTTTCTGCTAATTGTCGTTTGCGATCTTGGCGAGTGGTATGAGATATACTGTTTCTATAAAGGTTATCTATAATACCATCTTTTAAAGAAAGATATTCTTCATATGTCATGTTATCATGGTCCTCTTTTGTCCTAAAGACCTTACATGGATATGATATAGAGGAGAGCTCTTCTTCGGGGACATCCTCTCCCCTACTTTGTAACATCCAGTCATTAAGCCCATATCCATTATCCTGGTGATAATAGGGGTAGGCTACATCAGACTTGGTTTTTCTCAGATCCATGGCTAGTTTTTAACGGTCGTCCTTAGTTTTATATGATTTGCTGAGTGGGTGGGACATATTGCGTTGAGTGGGAGGCTTCATCTGTAGAAAGTACTCTGTTTGAGGAGATTTCGTTTGGATTCTGACTCTTAATGGCAATTTGTCATTTTGAGGGTATTTCAGTGAAACAAGGCTGTTTTGAACATTTGACAGATTTATGCTTACATTCTCTGAGAAAATTACCGAAAGATACACTTTTCTTTTTAAAAAAGCTGAAAAGTAGATAATGAAGTGTGCTTTGTGTGTACAGACACACAGAAAACACTGAAAAACACAACAAGAAGGACTGTAATACACATGTATCAGAAGACGCTCCCCTTGCTATAATGATGACAACAGTTTTTAGATGTAAAAAACACTTTTTTTATTTTTTTCACACACAAAATCAATAGTTATACTGATTGTAGCATCCCCAGGACAGTCTCCAGCTTAGAATTCCCCATATTACTGGAGATATCGTGATGGAGTTTTTTCACTTCAGTCAAAATATTCACGTGTATGCTGTTTTCAACACACAGATGCATACAATGAGAGCATATGATCCACTTTTGAAGTTTGTTTCATTTCTGAGATAATGTTACAGAATGTTTTGGAAAATGAAGATTCCAGGACCACTTTAAATGTTTAGTTTACAATCGTTTCCCAATGACCCGAAATAGTACTGCCAGAACGAACGATATCCAAAATGTCTTCCAGTTTACAAACTTCGGCCATTCTTTTTACACAGGGGTCACTACTCGTTCTGTTTTCAATCGTCCCCATCACCACACTTATTAAAAGGGTAATGACTACATTATGATCAATATATACAGAGCGTTTTGCATAGTAGTTTCCCATTTTTATTTTACTTAAAGAAAAAAGTCAATGTATCCAACAAGTCCCTGGCTTCTCCATCCAACTGCTGGTTTTTAGTCTTCTTCTTCTTCTCCATCCAACTCGGCATGGATCTTTTCAAGTCTCTCCTTGAGGCGTCTGCAATTTTTGAGATTGTGAAGAAAAGCCTCCGAAGCGCCTTGGATCCTCCAATCATCCGTGAAAATGTCTTTATCATTAAGAGTCTGGTCGATCTCAGTAATGAAGTCGGTGAGCCAGAGTCTTTTCATTAACGCGTTGTAATTGTTTCTGAAGTAAAAATCGGACATGTCATTCAGAAAATCGTGTTGCCTCTGGCCGGGGTGACTGACTCGGCACCCGTTGCATATTTCTTCTCTGTACCGATGTATCACCCTCTCCACAATATCAACCAACACCGCTTTCACTGTGTCCATAAACAGAGATGTTTTGGCCCAAGGAGCAAAATCAGCAGCAGTAGTATTGCAAGATTCGGGTTTCCCCCATGGTGGTGTTGATGGTGGCCCCGGAGTCTGTTCCTGGCTGCAACTCGCGGGGGGAGTCTTGGCTTTTCTCTGCTCCATGGCTAGTTTACAACGGTCGTCTTAGCGAGGTCCTTCGTTTTAGATGATTTGCTGAGTGGAGGGTGGGGCTTATTGCGTTGAATGGGGAAGTCAATTATAGAATTGAGAGTTTTTAGAAAAGCGTTTAAGCGTTTAAGCGTTGTAGCTTTTTCATCTCATCTCCAGCAATAGGTCATCATTTAAGAACAAGTAATAGTTTTGTCAAGATTCTACAGAAAAAAGTCAAAAAAGTATAGTTGCGTACATCAGTATCTCAAAGTATCTTGGTAACATAAAATAACTAAAATATGTAAGTTTATCAGAAAAGAAAAAACCTTGTTTATCTGAACAAGTGTTGCATACGCCAAAGTGTGTCTAAAAGTATCTTAGTAACACAAGAAAAAGAGAAGAAAGCGTTAATGTTAACAAAAACTGGATTGTTCCACTGAAATAATAAATAAATAATTTCAAAAAGAACAAATGTATTCAGATAAAAGTATTTTGTTAGACTATTAAGTCCACGATGGTTACATTTAACCCCTAACCCATTTGTATTATATGTTTGTTTTCCTAATAAAGCCAGAGTCACCTGAATTAATTTAGTCTCCATACCTTTTATTTTTATTTTTTACATTTTGTAACAATCTTAAAACATTTGTAGAGAACAAACACTGTGGTTAAAATGAGTGTCTTTATGACGTCTCTCACACAGTTGGTATTTTTCACAAAATTCATTTTTAAACACATCTTCTTGATACAGAGACAACCCCAACATTCTTTTTACATAGGTAGAATACACAATGTCTTTCTTTGAGGGGTCCTTAGTTTAAAATGATCTGGTGAGGAGGGTGTGACTTGTTATGTTGAGTGGGAGGCAGAGTCCTCTGTAAAGGTGAGATTATAATGTATAATGTCCATCGATGTCTGACTCTGTTTAAAAAGTTCTTTAAGCTTTGTAGCTTTTCCATCAATCATTTTCAGCCAAGCAGTCAATGGCACCCGCACTGCTGTCTGAAATACTCCACATGTAGAATTAAAAATCTCCAAAACAAAATCATCAGAGGGGTCCTTCCCCAGCGTCTCCAAATGGCTTGCACGGTAATACCATCGCCCCGATGGTCCGCTTTTAGTTTCCCAGACGGTGCTTGTCAGGACTGTTCTCACTTCTGGCAGCGGGGAAATAACTCTTTCTTCCTCCACATTGAGGGGCGGCGGTGAAATCTCTTCTTTGATCTCGCATGCTGTCTGTGTTTCTTTGTTTTTCTTTGCAAATATCTTGTACACCACTGGTTCCACTATGGTTTCTTGATGCACTACTTCTTCCGGTACCGTGGTTGCGTGGAGATCTCTGGAAGACACCAGAGTTAACACAGCCCAATCTGTTGAGGTCAGTGTCGCTTTAACACTGCGGGGTCCGTACGTTTCTCCATTCTTCAGATTGTAGAAATGCAGTTCATTCGCCATATAGTTGAATACATAACCCAAAACATCGCCATTTTTCAGAGTCCATTCTTCATGAAGTTCTTCGGCTGGAGGCGTCTGAACCCGGCACAGATATTGCATTAGTTTCTTGATTGGTGCTCCGTACTGATGGCTGTACGTTGTCACAGGCGTCTCGCTTATTAAACCCATATCTATGCTTCTCTTTGCCATTTTTCTTTTTGGAAAAGTGCCTTTGTGATTGGAAATGACTGGCCTGTTATTTAGTTTGAGCGTATTTATTTTCGTCTATTTCCATCCCCTTACTTTTAAATGATCTGGTGAGGAGGGCGGGACATGTTATGTTGAGTGGAGGCGGAGCCCTTGTACAAGCTGGAGGCTTCATGGAGTGAAATGGAGCAGAAACACACATAAAAGCTGAAAAAAGTAGATAATGAAGTACTTTGTTTTAGTAGATTTCGTTAACCCCCTGAGGCAGTCCAAAAACTAAGAATCTGTCTCTTAACCCACCATCCCCCGAGAGCCATAACATACTCAACTCCCTACAGCAGCTCGGATGTGAACTCCCGTACAGAATGTCAGTCACTGCGTAACACTTTTTTAGTTTTGGTCGATGTGAGTGCTCGTATATATCCTGGAATCGTTTTAAATGTTGCCAGTTTTTGAATGATTTTAATAGTTTGTTTTACTTCGCATATTGACTGGCTAATGTGCCATTTTATTTGTGCTTTGCAGCTGTATTTGGCTGCCTTTCATGTCTGTGTTTTATATGTTGTAACTTTGTACATGCTGCCCTTCTTGGCCAGGTCACTCGTGGAAAAGAGATTGTAATCTCAATGAGTTTTTTTACCTGTTAAATAAAGAATATATATATATATATATATATTAGTGACACTCTGCAGATTTGTGTGTAATTCACTCACAAAGGAACTGTAAGATACACTTTAATGGATGCAAACCTATAGTTAATAAAAGTAATTATACATTAGTTCACAAACCTACAACTAAAGAGTACGCTGAAAACTATAATGTCCTTGTAGGGTTCTCATTTTTAAATGATCTGGTGAGGAAAGGTAGGGCTTGTTATGTTGAGGGGTAGGCTGAGCCCCTTGGAGAAAAGTCAGAGTATTTTGCAGTCAAACCGGGGGAGAAATCCTGCTCGTTCCTTCAACCTTCCTTACAGAGCCCCTCCTCCAACACACATGACCAGAAAGAGGATGTACTCTGAACCCACCCCCCGATGCCGCATTCGTTTCTTGACTGGCGCTTCAGACGGTTGACTTGGTAAGCTGAATTGTCTGTCTTTTTTTAATTTATTTTTGAGCATATCTCTATATGGTCGTAGCCTAGTCATTTATACAGAGGCTTTCATCAGTGTGAAATTACACATCAAAGGGGCAGGCATCAAAGGCTAATTAGATTAGACAACAAAAGGGCTCTGAGGGGGAGGGGTCAAAGAGACTATCTTATTCAATACATCAAAAAGACCTATACAACAGAGGGGGTGCTTGGGGCTAATCTAATTGCGGGGCAATTACTCCACTCTCGGGGTCAGGGGTCAGATACCTTAATCAATACAACAAAATACCTATACACAAAGGGGTGCCTGGGGCTAATCTAATTGCGGGGCAATTACTCCACTCTTGGGGTCAGGGGTCAAATACCTTAACTATCTTAATTGATACAATAAAAGACCTATACACAAAGGGGTGCCTGGGGGTAATCTAATTGCGGGGCTATTACTCCACTCTTGGGGTCAGGGGTCAAATACCTTAACTATCTTAATTGATACAATAAAATACCTATACACAAAGGGGGTGCCTGGGGCTAATCTAATTGCGGGGCAATTACTCCACTCTCTGGGTCAGGGGTCAAATACTTTAACTATCTTAATTGATACAACAAAAGAATCACGCCGGGGGGTCTTTCACACCAATCTGACATCAAAGAATGGGAGGCGGGACTTAGCTCATTGGCCAATGGGAGACGGACTTAGCTCATTTGCATACGTAGGGAGAGGTGTGACCTGTCACACCACCTGTCACTTTTTTGACAAAAGGAACATGTTTACTACTACTAGTTTTGAACACAGCCCACTCTGGTTCAATGTCTCCAGCCTCCACAGGGATGCCCGAAAAGCTCCGAGTTGAAGTCCTCCTAAACTTGGGCCTCCTACAGACGTTCCCAGTTCACCCGCACTACACGTCTGGGCTTACCGAGTCTGTCCAGAATATTCCCCCGCCACTCGACCCAACACACCACCAGATGGTGATCAGTTATCCGCCCCTCTCTTTACCCGAGTGTGCAAAACATACGGCCTCAGGTCCGATGATACAATAACTAGACCCTCCAGAAAAACGCGATTCTGCGATCGCAGAAATTACCGCATAATCAGCAAAATGGCGCATATTTTTAAAAAGCCGCATATTTATCAAAAGGCCGCATAATCCCCGCATTTTTCCACACAAAATTGAGAAAAAAAAAAGTGAACTCGTCTTGATGATGCGCGACGTCATCAGCTCGCGCATCACAGAAGGTAAACAACACCGTAGAGTGAACGTTTGGAGCTCACACGAGAGTTTCTCTTCACCAAGATGAAAAAATCTAATCCATCTCATTTACCGACGAACATTTCTGCTAAAGACCGGGCAAAGCAGTACCCCGATGTCTGGTGGGAAACTATTCTGCACCCCGTGCAACTGTGTTGGAGCATAAGAGAACATCGACAGTGACGACCCACTTTGATTCATTCAAACATTCGAAAATGCTTTCTGCTGCTGCGGACAAGAAAGCCAAACAACTCACGTTCAACGAGGCATCGACCTCCAAAGCCCTTTCGAGAGCTACAAGAAACGAGGTGAGAAGCCTACGAGACTGAAGCTGGTCAGATAACGAACGAGTAAATGAAAACAGAATGAGGCGGAGAAGTGTGTGTGGGTGTGTGTGTGAGAGAGAGAGAGAGTGTGATTAAAATAGCCCAATTGCTTTTACAATAAATAAACATTGAATGTGTTTAATTGAATAGTAAAGGGGTTTAACGTTAGTGGCAGGTTGTGTGTGAGAGAGAATAAATAAATAAGACAGCCCAATATTTATTTTTTCCGCATATTTCGCAACTTTCCGCATATTTCGCAACTTCCCGCAATTTCACCGCATAAAATCACATAAAACCCCGCATGTTTGATCGCATAATCAAGGATTTTAGCCCGCATAATCAAGGATTTTAGACCGCATAATCAAGGATTTTAGCCTGCATAATCAAGGATTTTAGCCCGCGTTTTTCTGGAGGGTCTAAATAACAAAAGCGCTCATGGACCTTCTGCCTAGGGTGCTCTGGTACCACGTACACTTATGAGTAGGGATGGGTATCGAGAACCGGTACTAAATAAATACCGGTACCTGATTGGACGGTATCGGTATACCGTTAAGCCGCTGGACAAACGGTGCTGCTATCGGTATATGTGTTACGTCTACTTCCTTAGTTTAACTTTAAACCATTCTGGTTGGTTGGGAACCCTCAGCCCGTGTGATGTATCCGGTTTGAGACCCCTCTGATTGGCCATTGTAAATGCCACTCGTCATCTCTCTCAACAGCGCTCTTATTATTGTTGTGAGACTCCCACAGGCATGGCGGACAGAGCGAAGCGATCGAAGGTCTGGGTGCACTTTAAAAAATGTAGTGGCGATAGTGCAAGGTGCAATATGTACTCAATTAGTTGCTTGTAAAGGGGGTAACACAAGCAACTTAATGAAGCATTTGCAAACGAGACACTCATTGAATCTAAAACGGTGCAGCGTATTTGACAGCCTAAACCAGGGGTGTCAAACTCAATTTCATCGCGGGCCACATCAGCATTATGGTTGCACTCAAAGGGCCGGTTGTAACTTTAGGACTATATAAACATACATATATAAATATTTAATAAATATAAAATAATGTAATTACTTTATTGCCTCTGCATTGGATTATTATCGGATAGGGTAAAAACTTCATAAATAACTACGTCTGAAAGCAGAAGTCTAGGGCAAATAAGTGCAAGTCTCTTCAGTGAGAATGTCACACAATTATTTTAAAAGAAGAGCCAAATTCTGAAAAAAAAGTGACATTAAAAAAAAAGGTCAAATTTAAGATGCATTATGGGACATGTAGTTTATGGACATCGTGCATCTGTAAACCGGCATGTAACCGTATAATAAACATATTACATTCTTTCAGAGCTCTTGCGGGCCACATGAAATGAAGTCGCGGGCCGGATTTGGCCCCCAGGCCTTGAGTTTGACACCCCTGGCCTAAACAATGTGGCTGGTAGCGATACTGCTAGTGCTAATAGTGCTAGCAGTAACACGCTAACAACGTCCTCCTCAGTGCAACCTGATACGATTTGCGGGACAAATGTAACGGTATTTTAAAAATACTAAACTGTCGACAACTATAGATGCCGTTTTCGTGGGCTTCAGCCGCGCCGTGTGTAAATGTGACCTGAGCGAAGGCTCGCAGGCAGGTTAGCTGCTGCGCACGGGTAATATGTTTTGTTTACCTGAGTGAGGGCTTGCAGGCACATCGCCTTGTCTTTTTTTTGTTTATTAACACTGACAGTGTATTCATTTGAGCTCCTACACCTATAATAATTTGGCCTTTCATTGAATGCTTTATAAACCAGTTAAACTTACAGATGTCATTGTGAATTGGAAAACTGCATTTAAATGTTGTTAAAGGTCAACGTTTCAATGTATGGTTCAGCAATTGTTGGTCGTTTACTAGGAAATGACATATGTTAAGCTCAAATACTTTGTTCTATGTTTAAAACTTCAGACACATTTTGACGTGTTTCAGTTCAGCACATAATTTATTTTGTGATGATTTAAAAGTACAATCCAGAATAATATACGTACTCGCCTTTATCTTTTTGCCATCTTAGCCTTTTTACCAATTTCTTCATATCACAGTTTTGCATGATGTCACTGTAGGATAATGTTTGAAGGATCTCTTGTTGAGCTAGGTTGTCAGTTTGAAATGTCTAGATGAAGATGTAACTGATTTACAAATGATAAAAAAAAATAAAAAAATTCCTCTTTTCATCCTCTGTCTGAGGGAAAACCCCAAAAAGCATGATAGGGTGAGCCAGGCCCCTTTTAAATTATTTTATTTATTTGTGTCTGCTTCTGAGAAGCTAATATATAAGTTATTTCTGCAAGAAAATTACAACAAAATGACCGTTTAATCTTCACATCTTGTATTCATGTCTATAATTTTGAGCACCAAATTATCAAAAAATACCGATACCGATAAGCAGTACCGGTATCGATAAAATCGATACCCATCCCTACTTATGAGCATCCTTATGTTTGAACCTGGTGTTTGTTATGGCCAATCCATGACTAGCACAGAAGTCCAGTAACACACCACCATGTGCGTTGAAGTCTCCAAGTAAGACTAAGGAGTCCCCTTCAGGAGCCCCATACAGTACTCTTTTCAGGGTCTCCCAGAAGGCTGAATACTCTGAACTGTTGTTTGGTGCATAAGAACACACAACAGTCAGAGTTTTCCCCCCCATAACCTGCAGGCGTAGCGAGGCGACCCTCTCGTCCACTGGGGTTAACTCCTACAAAGAGGCACCCAACCAGGGGCTTGTGAGTATCCCCACAGCCGCACGGCGCCTCACACCTTGGGCAACTCCGGAGAAGAATAGAGTCCAACCCCTATCCCTATTTAGAGGCAATGGACGTCCACTCTCGGGAGACGTCCGACAGTGGTGTGGTTACCCAAAGTGACAGACCTAATTCCCCTAGCATTCCTCCAGAGTCAACATTTGTCAGAGTAATTTTTTTGAGAACCAGAGAGAAGGGGTGAAAATGAGAAAATGTATCCCAAAATAGTGCCTCACAACGCAGGTAGAGTGCCCTGTCAACTCCCCTTGCATTCCTCCAGAGTCACATTTGGAGCGAGAACCAGGAGAAAGGGGGGAAAATAAACAAAAAGTATACGGAAATAGTGCATCATATATGTTGCAGAGTGAGTGAGTGAGGCTGTGTTGCATATTCAGATTAATCATGAGAAAATATTTCCATACAAATATTTTTACATATTCCGAATCGTCTTGAAAAGTTATTAACAATGGCGGAAAAAAAAATATTTTCTGGGCAAAAGAGTCAGGCTGTTGAGGTTGACTCTGCAGCACATGTGCTGCACCATGCATCATATGTGGTGATTCTGTCACCACATGTGTTGATGCATCTTATGATGGCCAATTGGCCAATTTGGCTGCTCCAAGATCCCCAAAAGATGGACTAAACTCCTCCAGCATGTCTCCCTCACATGGGCACTCAGGTTATTTCACACCTCCAGGAGAGGGACCAGTAATTGCACCTCTCTGTGACCCCTCACAGAGCCCCAAACGACAGACTAATGACCTCCAGGACGTCTCCCTCACATGCGCACTTCCATAACCTCGCACACCGTGAGTCCCCGGGCCCCCGGACTTAAGCACTCCCCCACGGACTAAACCCAGATGATCACACCCTACAGAACCTCATGCCCCTGGTAACCCTAAAAGGGGGGTGGATTTTGCAGTGCTTTACCGTCCGCCCATCGGCATCCATATTCGGCCTTCTTCACGGCACCACCACCCCCCCCTCCTGTGGAGGATGTTCTCATGCCCCTGGTAACACTTAAAGGTGGTGGATTTTGTGGTGCTTTTCTGTCAGCCCATCAGCATCCATATTCGGCCTTCTTCACGGCCACCACCCCCCCTCCTGTGGAGGATGTTCTCATGCCCCTGGTAGCCCTTTAAATAGTCTGATACTACCAGGGCTCATCACTGCACTTTACAAGCCAGAAATAATGTTTAAATGGTCGGGAAAAGTGTTTTTAAACGTCTGGAAGAGAGTCTGTCATTTTGAATATGTGCATTTCCAGGAGAGGTTCAATGTTAAATGATATCGTGAAAAATGACAGGCTAAAACCCAGGAATAAGTGTTTGAAAGGCGGGGAAAAGTTATTAAAATAGTCTGATACCTCCAGGGCGCATCACTACATTTTACAAGCTAGGGAAGGTGTCTGAATCCTGAGTAAACATAGTTTAAATAGTCTGATACCTGGCACTGTATCAACCCCTGGGAACCTTCAAGGTTATATTAATGTTTTATTATTTTATAAATATATTAATTATCACACGTTTTTACAAAAACAGTATACACAATAAACATAATAAACATAATAAAAACATGATTAGCGGGGGCCATATTAGCCGTCTAACTTGTACGGTGCACCGGGGAAAAAAGGTTGAGTCCACGGCCCCTACCCCCTCATCAGGAGTATCAACCGGCCCTGAAGAAGAGGTATCGCTGCTCTCCGCCCCTGAGCCCTCTTCAGAGGTATCTGGCGGCGGTAGACCTCCTTCTGATGATGCTGCTGCAGCTGCTGCCGCCCTGAACATGGAGCGGATCTTCAATCCCTCCTTTATTCCAGGCGTATTCGCGTAGAACCGGTCAGCAGTGCTTACGTCGTGACACATAAACCTGGCGAGAATCGACCTGCTTTCTGGATCTTGGTGATGCTTGATATTGTCAGCGAGGGCAGTGCGCAGGATTGTGAAGGTGATGGCTGTTTCTAGCCCAGCATCAGCCCAAGTCCTCTTCACGTGAGCGTTCAGGTTCTTGGAGGCGTGCTTCCCCGTTGTGAAAAGGAAGAATTCATTCTGAGGACCCGACAAGCCCTCTTTTATCCCAATCCACCGCATGACCCAGCTAAACTCCTTTACTGTAAGCACCAGCTGTGCTTCGCCAAATGTGTTGGCAGTCTTGTGATCCTGAACTGGATGATGTAGCTCTCAGCAGTGCCCCTTCTGTCCGCATCAAAGACCTCAGTGTTGGTCATGTTTGCGTACACACCCGGACGGTGGCCATACAGGAGGCTCCAATGGAGGGTTTGATAGCCATATAGCAGGTACTGGGTGATTGAGGTCAGATTGCTAGCCATCAGGTCAAGGAGATCAGGGATGCTCTTATCAGCGGCCGCCATGGCGGCAAGAAGCATCGCCTGGCTCAGCAGACGATCCAGCTTGTTCCTCTTCACCTTAAACTGGTGGACAATGACGGACTTTTTCAAGTCGTTCATGTTGGCTGTCACCTCTTTGATGATGTGGGTCATATCAGACTGGGTGAGTCTGCACCCCCGGAGCTTTGACTAAGACAAGTACCTCAGGAAATGGTTCACATTCTTCAGGAAAAACAGCGATGTTGTGACTGCCCGGCCCGACTTTGAAATATACTCACTCCAGCCACTGACCCTCTTTGTGTCTTTTAGAAACAGCCAGTCTGACAGCCGGTTAACACCATGGCCATGAATACGAGGAAGTGCTTTATCCGTCTGACTTTGGAAAGACAATTTTCTTTCCGTTTTACTGTCGGATCACAATGATCCCTGTATGTCTGAATGTACGTCTCCATGCTTTTAGGCAACGTGATTTCACGCATGGTATTCCCCAGTCCCTTCGCAGTGGACCAGTGATTTGGGGAGAGAGGGCCAGTCCTTAGCCAGATTAGCTTTCACCTTATTGTAGACAGACGCACGGGTCTTCTGGCATACAGGTGTCTCACTACCAGAGGATTCTGCGGACCGCATGGCAGTCTTGAACGGGGTCTTGAGAGGGGTCTCACTACTGGAGGCTTCTGAGGACCGCATGACAGTCTTGGCCGGGGTCTCACTACCGGAGGCTTCTGCGGACCGCATGACAGTCTTGGCCGGGGTCTTGAGAGGGGTATTTCTGCCGGAGGCTTCTGGTGAATGCATGACAGTCTTGACCGGGGTCTTGAGAGGGGTATTGCTGCCGGAGGCTACTGTGTTTATGCCGGAGGTACTTGAGATTGCCTGGCCCTTAAATTGTATACATTCTTCCTCAAGCACAGCAGCAGTGGCACATTGCTTCCTGGGTTTTAGCTCCTTTTTCAGCCTGGAGCGCAGGGTCTTCACCTCATCAATGAGGGCATCCTTCTGAGCCCTCAATGCCACATTTTCCAGCATCACCTGCCTGCAGTCCTCTTCGTCACACTCGGTATGTGGGGAGAAGGGTGGAGGGTGCACCGGGTATTCCTCCTCATTGTCTATATCCAATGATGTAGCCATTCCAATGATGGGATTAGTCTCTCGGAGGTCATGGAGCAACTGCAGGGCCACACTATGCTTCAGCCTTGCCATGACCTGATGTGCCTCATCTCGGGAGAACTCAGGGTGGTCATGAGTTACCTGACGGTCTAGTCTCTTCCCAGCATACGAACACCCTGTGATGGGACAGGGTTTGGTCCGAACATTTATTCTGCCACTGGCCATTTTAAGAATGATGCCTCTTTCCTCCAAGTTCCGCACTGCATGTTTGTGCTTAAGGTGCTTGTTCAAAGCCAGATAGAAGAGTCTGCACACCGGGCATTCGGACGACATCCTTACTGAAACAGACACAGTGAATTTTATTTAAATTATTTTATGTTTCTCTGTTTATATGCGTTAGCGTAACCGGTGATTGCAACAATGGGTCCGATGCTTCAATGCCTGGTACACGTACCAAGGGAGGACTTGGGTTACCACCAGGTTAAATGGTCCCACCTCCGCACCAACGCGGGGCTGGTGATGGCAACATTCGGTCCGATGCATCAATTCATGGTGCCCCGACCATGAGAGGGTTTGGGGTGCCCCGGAACCAGGCAGTACCCCAGCAGGAAACACGTTTTATGGTCAAAGGAGGAAAGAGTGATAGAACCGGGGTAAAGAAAAGAAAGTGTCCGACAATAGTGACTTGTGAGGCGGCCAGAGAGTCTGTCATCTCTCGGTCCTATCCTCCAGGCAATGCGGTACCAGAACTGGGTCAAATTGACCAAAATGTAAGAAAAATAAGTTTCAATTCATCCACGGAAAAGGGCTGAAAATGAAAAAAAGTATCCGAAAATAGTGCATCATGAGCCCGCAAGAGTCCCCTGTCAACTCCCCTTGCATTCCTCCACAGTCAGAAAAAGTCAGAGTTCACTTTTTGGAGAACCAGAGAAAAGGGGTGAAAGTGAGAACATGTATCCGAAAATAGTGTCTCATAAGGTGGATAGAGTTCCCTGACAACTCCCCTTACATTCCTTCAGAGACCAGTTCAAAAACTTAAAGTTTGGTAAGAACCATGCTGGGGGGTCTCCATGCAACAATTGTATCCGAGCCAGAGCACACATGTCTTATGACAGATATCTTGCTATCTGTCATCCTCTGCAATATCACACACGTATGACTTCATGAAGTCATCGTACTTATGGTCAAAACCATGTATTGCCATTTTGATTTTGATTTGTTTGACTGCATCTTTACAGCTGTGTGGGAACATCATCAACAAAGTGTACTGTGACAACTACTCTATTGTTAAACTGGCCTGCTCTGACACTACAGTCAATAATGTGTATGGACTCATTGTCACTTTCCTTTTAATTATATCTCCCGTATTTCTAATCTTTTATACATACATGAAGATCCTCAGAGTGTGTTTCTCTGGCTCCAAACAGACGAGACAGAAAGCTTTCAGTACCTGCACACCTCACCTCGCTTCCCTGCTTAATGTTTCATGTGGGTGTTGCTTTGAAGTAATGCAGAACAGATTTGATATGGAATTTGTACCAAATATGTTGCGCATTTTTTTATCATTATACTATCTTTCATTCCAGCCGATCCTCAACCCTGTATTGTATGGACTGAATATCACCAAAATCCGCATTATTGTATGTAAAAGGCTGTGCTTGGTGAAAAGTAAGTGTTTACCCTGCACCTGAAATGCTTAACATTTAATATTTTAATATCTTTATCTGATATCGTCAGTTCTTCCATACACTGACTGGTCTGGTCCTTCTGCAGTGCATGTCTGCTGGAAGAGGTTTGACCTTTTTCCCTGATAGAGTTGTGTGGAGTTTTTCATCCGAATTAATGCTTCAAGGATTAAAGCTTGAAAAGACCTCAGAGACTAGTTAGTGATTTGTGTCTAAACAACTCATTCATTTAATTGCCTTAGAATCATGAAAATATCTGAAAAGAAATATAGCGTGGCCGTTGATTATGTTTGTTTGTTTGTTAATTGAATGAGAGTATTACCAGATTAAAAAAGCATTTCTTTAAGATCTCCACATTTATTTTTGTTTTCATTCAATCTTCCTATTCCTTACCTTCAGACTGAATCTGTGTTAGAATATCGTGTTAGAACTGACCGTTGGGCCCAGTATCCACACTTTCAGAAGTAGACAATACACTTTTGTCATTAACATTGTTTCATACGCAGCTGCAGAAGTGATTAAAACATAAATGAGATTGGATTAAAACATGTTTATCATAATTCGATGTATGGCCAATAGTCAGTACGACACTCATGCAGGGGGCAGACCTGGTCATCAGGGGTCATTTGTGGTTAAGTGTTGTGTAATTGGCCTTTTAATTACCAGTCCTCACATGTACATAGAATATACAGATGGACTGGTTTAAAAAAGTGTTAGTCTAAAAAAATGTGACTTATTGAGGTTGGCTCTGAGGTAACAGCTATAATTTACAGGAGGCCGCCTCACTTCGTCATGTTAGCAACATTTGATCTACCTTTGAACACCAAATCCCTGCAATCCATGTGAACATTTGTCCAGAATCAAAATAAAATATTGACGGGCGTTCTTAAGAAACACGTTAATTAACCCTAACCCCAAAAACTGCCTCAGTCCTTCCATGTGGACAACTGTCCTATATTCAGAGAAATCTCTCAAGGCAAACTTCAGATATCTCACGTTCACAAGGACGGTACAAACATGAGGTCACAGCGACCTTGAATTTTGCCCACCAGATTGTTGTTATAATTGATCAACCGCTTGTACATTTTCCGCCCCTTTGCCTATCACGGACAATGTGTTGGAGCGCTTGCCATTAGGAGCATGAGTTTTCCATAGTGATGTCACTATGTTCAGGAAGTAATAATAATAATAATATTAATACATTTGATTTGTAAAGCACCTTTACTTCAGGAGGCATAATAAAAAGAAACAAAAGAAACAAAAGTACCTAAAGGAGTCCAATGGAGGCGTTTCAGGTAGGAAGGGGGGACACAGGGATTTTAGCCTGTGTAGCCCATTTACACGCACTAAAACCTATAGAACACACTACAGGAAAGAAGACACCACATATAGCAGAATTGGGACGCTTTAACATTTAGCACAACATCCCCGATGCGCCTGGCCTGACAACAGGATATCCGTCCATCCCATTCCTGCAAACACTAATCTGTAGGGTGCATGGAGGCTGCTTCTTCAAATCTGACACAAATATCAACAGATAAATAAAGCACAAACTGAATATAATGTGGTGATCAGAATGAGGCGACAGTGACCCTTGACCCCCAAAGATCTACATCTGAACCTCTGGGCCTGAAGCTCAGGAAGCCTTTTAGTTCAGATTTGCTCTACAGGTGAATCTTCCAGACTCCTCAGCGTCGGTCTCTGGGGTTTCGTCAAGCTGACGAGTTTGTTTGCACTAATATGTCACCTATTATTGCACCATGTGGAGCTTGGAAGTGTAGAGTTCATTGTTGTGGGAAGCTTGTTAATTACCACCGGGGGAATTATAGGAACAACACGCTAATGACCTGTTGCAGAATGACCTGCGGCACATCCTGTTTACACGCTGCTGAATTCCCTCTGCACTATGGGACACATTCAGAGACGGTGAGCATCGTTTAACCTCCTCACCTCTTCAGCCTGCCGGGCTCAATAACACATAACATACATGAAGGTTTAAGACTGAAAAGTTGTATTAAAACCACAAATCACAGCAATATCTGACCATGTGAGAGCCTTCAAATATCATGGATCCCACTCATGAGCTTTTGAACAGGCTTACAAACGGAATCAGTCGGGAGCAGGAGAGCACAGATAGGGTGGTCTCTTTCACGTCTTTGAGTCGTTGAAATTAAACATGATCAAAACATACATATGCGGTTATCAATGACGAGTCTCCATTCACCTAGACACCTCGCTTTGTGAGACCAGAGTCTGTGGAGCAGCTTCAGGAGTCCGTGGGGACAACCAGGTCTGAAAGGACACCTTCTTAGGCTTCAAGGCCTGGTTCTAGTGGTAACAGGCTCCAAGTTCCTCTTCCCAATCGGAGTAACCACTCCCCTAATGGAGGCCTTGACTGTTGCCCATTCTTCCAAATTCGTGGTGTTGGTTGAAGCTTGTGAATAGAAGAATCAGCCAGATGTTTCACCCTCACAATTATTTTTGATTGGTCAGGTGTGTCCAGCAGACCTCCGGAACCAACTGAGCACCAGGGAGGATCAGATGGAGGCTCCTCTCTTGACCGAGTGTCCCGAGATATACATCTGTGATGTGACTGCGTTGTTCTGGTACCAACACCACTAGTGAGCCACTCTTTATTTTAGTGACACACAATCCATGCCCTGGACATGCCTCTACTGGTGCATCTGAACACACCTTCAGGGAGTTTTAAATGAAACACTGTCCTCCAGGTGACCATCCGACTGCAGCTTGTGTCCAGATGGAGAGCTACTAAGGACTCTAAAGCCCCTTTTCCACCAAACCGGATCCGGTTCAAGAACCGTTCTTTTTCTTTTCTGGTGCTGAACCGGCTCTTCTCTGTAGCACCACTTGTGTTTCCACCGCTCAGAGTCCGAGTGGAGTTTGAGTGGAGCTCGAGGTAAGCTGCGTCATTGCACCATCTTTTGCGTCATCACGTTTACGTGCCTGCTTATGACATCCACACAGCGCGAAAATCCCTCATATCGACAACAACAACAATGAGCCTGGTAGTCTTTCTTGAGTTGTTTTAGCTTGATGCTTATTTGCTCCAGAGTCCAGTGGTATCCAGCGAGGCCAACTCACGCTGCAGCTGCTGGAAAATAGCTTCAGACCGCGTTGTGCCGTCCAACTTTCTCTGTACCTCTTGCGTTGACCAAAGCCCGAGGAGGTCATTTGTCTCTTCAGCGGTCCACTGCTGCTCACATTCACTGGCATCCATCCTGGGTCCTGGTTGTGTTGCTGAACAGAATTTGCGGCATTTTGTTGTTGTTGATCAGGTTAGTCCCGCCCTCCAACGTAAGCTTGAAGTATTGGTTCTTGGTTCTTGGTTCTTGGTTCTTGCCGGGCAGCCGAGTGGGGCCAGCTAAAGAACCAGTTTTCGGTGCTTAAAGCCGGCTCCGCTGAGGTGGAAACAGGAAGAGCCAGAGCTAAATCAGGCTGTAGCCCGGAACTGAATCTGGAACCGGTTTGGTGGAAAAGGGGCAGAATTCTCTCCTGGTCTGAGCACTTTCTGCCACTACAGAGGTCAACTTTAGAACATTTTATTTTCATCCTTACCAAAGGCAGACGAAATGTTCATATTAGCGATATTTACTGATCTAATTATGAGCTTTAAAATGCCCTTTTGATTGCAGGTTCCCGATCCACAGACTCTGTTTTAACCACGTTTTCTTCATGGCATTTGTTAAACAGTGGCACCTGTAGAGAGTCGTCTGTGTGACCTTGGTCGCTGATTGGCTAATGGTTAGACAAGCCAAAAAATCGTTATGACATCATAAAGTGGCCAAAATCTGATCAGCTCATTTTGAGACAGGTTTTTATATAAATGGATCAAAAAGAGAGAGAATCTTTGTTCCTGAAACTTTCAGAGTCTCTTTCCACAGAGGGGACACATGTTGATGTAGAAGAGACACGGAGAAGAGGGGACACATGTTGATGTAGAAGAGACATGAAGAAGAGGGGACACATGTTGATGTAGAAGAGACATGCAGAAGAGGGGACACATGTTGATGTAGAAGAGACATGAAGAAGAGGGGACACATGTTGATGTAGAAGAGACATGAAGGAGAGGGGACACATGTTGATGTAGAAGAGACATGAAGAAGAGGGGACACATGTTGATGTAGAAGAGACGTGAAGAAGAGGGGACACATGTTGATGTAGAAGAGACATGAAGAAGAGGGGACATATGTTGATGTAGAGGAGACATGAAGAAGAGGGGACACATGTTGATGTAGAAGAGACATGCAGAAGAGGGGACACATGTTGATGTAGAAGAGACATGAAGAAGAGGGGACACATGTTGATGTAGAGGAGACATGAAGAAGAGGGGACACATGTTGATGAAGAAGAGACATGGAGAAGAGGGGACACATGTTGATGTAGAAGAGACTTGAGGAAGAGGGGACACATGTTGATGTAGAAGAGACACGGAGAAGAGGGGACACATGTTGATGTAGAAGAGACATGAAGAAGAGGGGACACATGTTGATGTAGAAGAGACATGCAGAAGAGGGGACACATGTTGATGTAGAAGAGACATGAAGAAGAGGGGACACATGTTGATGTAGAAGAGACATGAAGGAGAGGGGACACATGTTGATGTAGAAGAGACATGAAGAAGAGGGGACATATGTTGATGTAGAGGAGACATGAAGAAGAGGGGACACATGTTGATGTAGAAGAGACATGCAGAAGAGGGGACACATGTTGATGTAGAAGAGACATGAAGAAGAGGGGACACATGTTGATGTAGAGGAGACATGAAGAAGAGGGGACACATGTTGATGAAGAAGAGACATGGAGAAGAGGGGACACATGTTGATGTAGAAGAGACTTGAGGAAGAGGGGACACATGTTGATGTAGAAGAGACATGAAGAAGAGGGGACACATGTTGATGTAGAAGAGACATGCAGAAGAGGGGACACATGTTGATGTAGAAGAGACATGAAGAAGAGGGGACACATGTTGATGTAGAAGAGACATGAGGAGAGGGGACACATGTTGATGTAGAAGAGACATGAAAAAGAGGGGACACATGTTGATGAAGAAGAGACATGAAGAAGAGGGGACACATGTTGATGTAGAAGAGACGTGAAGAAGAGGGGACACATGTTGATGTAGAAGAGACATGAAGAAGAGGGGACATATGTTGATGTAGAGGAGACATGAAGAAGAGGGGACACATGTTGATGTAGAAGAGACATGCAGAAGAGGGGACACATGTTGATGTAGAAGAGACATGAAGAAGAGGGGACACATGTTGATGTAGAGGAGACATGAAGAAGAGGGGACACATGTTGATGAAGAAGAGACATGGAGAAGAGGGGACACATGTTGATGAAGAAGAGACATGGAGAAGAGGGGACATGGAGAAGAGGGGACACATGTTGATGTAGAAGAGACATGGAGAAGAGGGGACACATGTTGATGTAGAAGAGACTTGAGGAAGAGGGGACACATGTTGATGTATAAGAGACATGGAGAAGAGGGGACACATGTTGATGTAGAAGAGACATGAGGAAGAGGGGACACATGTTGATGTAGAAGAGACATGCGGAAGAGGGGACACATGTTGATGTAGAAGAGACATGGAGAAGAGGGGACACATGTTGATGTAGAAGAGACATGGAGAAGAGGGGACACATGTTGATGTAGAAGAGACATGAAGAAGAGGGGACACATGTTGATGTATAAGAGACATGGAGAAGAGGGGACACATGTTGATGTAGAAGAGACATGAGGAAGAGGGGACACATGTTGATGTAGAAGAGACTTGGAGAAGAGGGGACACATGTTGATGTAGAAGAGACATGAAGAAGAGGGGACACATGTTGATGTAGAAGCGACATGAGGAAGAGGGGACACATGTTGATGTAGAAGAGACATGAAGAAGAGGGGACACATGTTGATGTAGAAGAGACATGAAGAAGAGGGGACACATGTTGATGTAGAAGAGACATGGAGAAGAGGGGACACATGTTGATTTAGAAGAGACATGGAGAAGAGGGGACACATGTTGATGTAGAAGAGACATGGAGAAGAGGGGACACATGTTGATGTAGAAGAGACATGAAGAAGAGGGGACACATGCTGATGTAGAAGAGACATGAAGAAGAGGGGACACATGTTGATGTAGAGGAGACATGAAGAAGAGGGGACACATGTTGATGTAGAAGAGACATGAAGAAGAGGGGACACATGTTGATGTAGAAGAGACATGGAGAAGAGGGGACACATGTTGATGTAGAAGAGACATGAAGAAGAGGGGACACATGTTGATGTAGAAGAGACATGAAGAAGAGGGGACACATGTTGATGTAGAAGAGACATGAAGAAGAGGGGACACATGTTGATGTAGAAGAGACATGAAGAAGAGGGGACACATGTTGATGTAGAAGAGACATGAAGAAGAGGGGACACATGTTGATGTAGAAGAGACATGAAGAAGAGGGGACACATGTTGATGTAGAAGAGACATGAAGAAGAGGGGACACATGTTGATGTAGAAGAGACATGAAGAAGAGGGGACACATGTTGATGTAGAAGAGACATGAAGAAGAGGGGACACATGTTGATGTAGAAGAGACATGGAGAAGTGCATTTTGCATAATAGGTGAGCTTTAAAAACTGCACTGTCTCTGTCTTTCTCTCACGGTGCAAAAACATGTGATATTATTAAGCAACCATGAAGTATAAGGTATTCTGAGTTTTTGAATTCGAATAGGAATATAATATTGTAGCTGTGTTATGTACTATTTCATTGACCTGTACTTTAATCTTGTTTTATAATTATTTGTGTGATAGAGATGATGCAATGTGTTTAGTGTGTATTGATTGGTATATACCTCAGGACTGCAGATGGAAATTAGATATTAGCTCAAATCTGGCATAAATCATATCTTCTCTTTTTCTGAGATGAATGTATTTGTATGCATGGTCCTTGATTACATAAATACATACATTAGGTCATACAAACAACTCTAACTAATGGCGCCAAACTAATTACGACTAATGTTCGCATGTTATTTTTCTAAACTATGGTTACAGGTCGGTCAGTGGGTCCTTTGACAATAGGGATGGAGTGCTGTGATTGGCTCCCCTCACTGAAGAAGGTCAAAGCAGCAGGGGGTCTTAGCTCAGTGAGTCTGCAGCTTCACACAATGTCCTCCACTAACTGAGCTCCGTTATTCTGATCTGAACATCATACAGACTTTAAGGAGAGATCAGTATATAATCTGTTTCATTACATGTTTGAATGAGGAGGATCATGGTGAACTCTACTCATGTTTCATATTTTATAATGAGTGCCTTTTTCCACACAGGGGTTTTTAAATACTTGTTCTTCATGATTGTCATGTGTTTATATGTGTGTATCATAGGTGCCAACGTGTTGCTGATTGTGGTTATCTGTGTGAACAGGAGCTTACATGAACCTATGTACCTTTTTCTGTGCAGCCTGTTTGTAAATGAACTGTGTGGTAGTACAGGGTTGTTTCCATTCCTTCTGGTTCAGATTCTCTCTGACATTCACACTGTTTCTGCTCCGCTCTGCTTCCTGCAGGTTTTCTCTCTGTATACATATGCAAATGTACAGTTTTATAATTTAGCCATCATGTCTTATGACAGATATATTGCTATCTGTCATCCTCTGCATTATAACACACGTATGACTTCTAATAAAGCTGCCATGTTTATTGCTCTAACCTGGTTTTTCCCCATTCTTAATGTAGTTGTCATGATATCACTGACTGCATCTTTACAGCTGTGTGGGAACATCATTAACAAAGTGTACTGTGATAACTTCTCGGTTGTTAAACTGGCCTGCTCTGACACTACAGTCAATAATACTTATGGACTTGTTTACATCTGTACTGTTATAGTTGCTCTCATCATTTTAACGTTTTATTCGTACATTAAGATCCTCAGAGTGTGTTTCTCTGGCTCCAAACAGACCAGACAGAAAGCTCTCAGCACCTGCACACCTCACCTTGTTTCCATGCTTAACTTCTCCTTCGGGGCTTTTTTTGAAGCTTCACAGAGTAGGTTTGATATGAGCAGTGTTCCCAGCATGTTGCGTATTTTTTTATCTCTGTACTTTATCACCTTCCAACCGCTCTTCAACCCTTTAATATATGGAATGAATTTAACAAAAGTCCGCATCCTATGTAAGAGTCTTCTCTTTGGTAAAGGGTAAGGTGCTAATGTTAAAGTCATGTATTTTATTTCCTCAGCATCAATAACACCTGGAGGAAAGGTGATTACATTTCTGAGTGACAAGTTGTCAAGTGTGTGATATGTTAGGTTTGTATAAAAAAAACATCTTTGGCTTTTTTCACAGATAAGGTTGCAAATATAAATCTGGAAAGCATTTCTATTTTTACAATGACAGTAAGGGAGGATGTGCTGCCTCATCCAGCGAGCCATGAGCCCAAACACATTTAACATAAAGTGCAGTTCCTGAAATGTACAAGGATTCATCCTAACATAGAAGTCAGCTGGAAAAACAACTACAATATATTTAGATCGAACGTTTTTCTATAATACTATTATTTTCAACATGCATTTTCTTCATGCCTGTCTGATGTAAAGACTGTCGTTTTGCTCTGTTGTTGAAATATTCTGTACAAATAAACTAGACATTGTGTCAAATGTTGAATAAGTCTTTGACTTAAAAATAATAAATGTTTCTTATTGTTTTATATTCTTGTAAAGTACCTTCTAAACCTTTACAATTAATGAAGTTATTCTTTTGTTGCCTCAACCTAAATAAATCATAGTTTGTTGCCTCAACCTTCATAACCCTGACCCCAACCTAAGCTCCTGACGTTGACTCTAACCCGTAATGATTTAGAATTGAACTATAATTATACTGTCATTATTTCCTGCTAATGTGTGGCTGTGCAAAGGGCCGCAAATATATCGAGTTTATGCAGATATTTATATGGCAGATTGGGAGTCTACTGCTTTATTAAAATGCAACACATTACCCTGTCTTTTATAAGAATATCTAGATGATATATTTGCCATCATCCCAAAATCAATCTTAAACATAATATTCAAAGGTTGAAAGTAGATTTTCTGAAACTCAGGCTTTTTTTTAACAAATTATAATAATACATCTAAAGGTCTGGCTACTGAAGTATATTTCATAAGGACTCATCCTAACATAGAAGTCAGCTTGAAAAACAACTACAATATATTTGGATCTGCGAAAAAGGAATTTCCATTCCTTATTTTTTGATATTTTTCAATATGTATTTTCTTCATGCCTGCCTGATGTAAAGACTGTTGATTGTTATGTACCTGCATAAGGGCTGCAGTTGGAAATTAGCTATTTGCTCAATTCTGGAATAAATCATCTCTTCTCTTTTCTGAGATTAATGTATTTGTATGCATGGTCCTTGATTAAATAAATACATAAATTAGGTCATACAAACAACTCTAACTAATGCAGACTAATGGTAGTTACACTGTAGGCGCCCAACTAATTTCGACTAATGTTATTATTTTTCTAAACTATGGTTACAGTTCGGTCAGTGGGTCCTTTGACAATAGGGATGGAGTGCTGTGATTGGCTCCCCTCACTGAAGAAGGGGGTCTGAGCTCAGTGAGTCTGCAGCTTCACACAATGTCCTCCACTAACTTGAGCTCCGTTATTCTGATCTGAACATCATTCAGACTTTAAGGAGAGATGAGTATATAATCTGTTATATCTCTCACAGGCTCCGCCCTCTACTGCAGGGGTTGCCAAAGTGGGGGTCGCGAGATGATTACAACATAAAAATTGAAAATTAAAAAAATAATAATTGTTTTAATCAATTTCTTTTATCAATTTTTTTGTTATTATTAATAATAATGTGTGCATAGACATTTTTCAGGGACGGACTAGCCATCTGTTTAATTTCCCCGCAACAAGGCTCCCCTTTGACAATCCACTAGCGCAGTGTTTCTCAAACTTTTTCATACCAAGGACACTTACAGCCCAATAATAACAGCTTAACCTTCTCTACATCGCCTCGTTCACACAATAAATCAAATACAACTACAGATTATATAAGCATTTAGTTCAAATGCAATTTAAAATGCTCTCAGATTTTACACCTCTTATCAAATGTAGACTACATTTATTACGGAGTTTATGTCCAACAGACTCAGATCGCTGGCTACTGAGAGATATGCAAACACACCGCATGTAGTATGACACAAACCTCCGCTGTGAATTTTCAAAACAATATACAGTAAAACTATGGTCGCAGGCCCAAGTTTAACTCTCTACGGTCTGCATGGTCTGCCTACAAAACTAAAATAAAAAACGTTTCTGCAGCCCAACAACAGCCTCTGATCATCAACAGACTTCATGCAATGCTTCATTGGATGCACATATTAGATAATTATCTCTATCTCACCCCTATCTAAATCTAATTTCAGCATGGATAAATGTTCATAAATTACATCCATTGTTTGTTCTATATGCTTCTTGAAATCCAAAAAAACACATTGTTTTTCTAGAACAGATTACAAATCGCCTGAAAATGGTACAAACAAGTGGCAACATGTTTGACGAAGGTGTTGCACTGAGCTGTATCCTCCTGGGACACAAGGGAAACATTTCCCAATTTCCTTTTTTTTTTGTGATTTCCTACCTATTTAGGGTTAAAAAAACATATTGCAAAACCTACGGACAATGGACTCACCTGTGGAGCGCCCATGTCCTTTGTGTCCGGGCTCCATCGAAGGTGATGACCCCCATGCCCGGTGTGTCGAGTGTCTGGGGTCCGACCATGCGGCGGCTAACCTGGCTCCGACCGCAGTCTGCAGCGCCTGTCGATTAATTCCTCGCTCCAGCCGCCATCAGAGGTTGGTGCTGTTCGAGGGGTGCTACGTCTCGCCGGTGGAGGACCCAGAGCTCGACGTAGTGGAGATGGAGGAACTCGAGCAGGGAGTGCTCTGCGTCTTCGCCATCCCAGCGCCGGACGGGTCCGAGCGTCGGAGAGAGGGACGATGATGAGGACACCTCATCGTCCGAGGTCTCTGGTGACCGCCAGGAAGGCCATCAGCAGAGCGGGTCTGCACGACAGGACTTCTCAGCGGTGATGGCTATGGCGGCGGAGCGTGCAGGCTTGCCACTCCCCTCACCGTTGCCACCGAGGCTGGTGAGCCACCTACGTCAGGACTTTTACGGCCTGGCCTGTACAGCACAGCCGGCATTCGTTTCACCCCCCCTGCCAGACATCTGGTGGTGTGTGGAAGCCACGTGGCAGCAGCCACTGAGAACGAAGGCTCCAGTGGCTACTTGGTCTGGAATCCTCAGAGTGGAGGAGGGGCAAATCTCCACCCACTGGCAAGAATGTCGTCAGGTGGACAAAAAATGTAAAAATAATATTTTCCAGTAGGGGGCGCTCTAAGACCATGTAAATCGTTGCTGCACTTGGGAACAATAAAAATAAACTATTTATGATGAAACGCGCTTTAAACGGGTAAACAAGTGTGCCTGACGTGTGCTACAGTGGGTACCACATGTCACTATATCAAGTTTGAAATCCCTGCGAGTTTATAAATATTTGACATTGTCCAAAAAGTCTCAATTTTCACACCAATACATCATATGGTGGCCTATATATCACCATTTAAATATCAGCTCCAAATTCCAATGCATTGTGGAAATATGTTGTGTCCATTTAAAGGAACCTGTTTTGCATTGAACCTTTCCCTTTAATGTACAACATTGTACATTACAGAGAAGGTTTCAATGTTAAATCAGTTCCTCCAAGTGTACATGCTAAAAGACTGGTCCAGACGTTTGAAAACACTTTTTAAACATGATTTTCTGGCTCATAAAGTGCTCTATTGAAGCCAGAACAATGGATGTACTGTATTTAGCATTGCAAATGTCCCTGTGTTGTACAATTCCAATACAAACTACAGCCTATTAATTGTACATGGTGTAGCACTCTTTCAGCCGTTTAAACCACTTTTAAACAATTTTCCTGTCTCAGAAAGTGAGGTGCTGCAATCTGGTTGGTGTCCATCTAATGGAACCTGTTTTGCATTGAAACCCTCCCTTTAATGTACAACATTGTACACTTCAGTTACTGCTTCAATGTTAACTACAGTCCCTCAGTTGTACATGAAGGAAGCTTCAATACATCACTTTCTTCCCCATACTAAAGCACTCCCCTCTCACCCTCTTCCTCCAGGTGCTGCAGCAGCCTGGTTCTCTGGGTACTCTATGTCCATATTTAAGACAGTTTCCCCGCATTTTAATCACTATTTCTGCCTTGGAAATGGAGGTTCTCTCCACACTTTTTCCCCTAAAATGATTTTAAATCATTATGTTTGCATTAAAATGCATTTATTTTATCATTAATATGGTTCCCTGAAACAATGCACATGCTCTGGAGCTCATTGGGGTCCTGCATATGCTTTAATCAGGTGTTTTAACACTTTTTTCCATGAAAATCATTTTTAATCACTATCATGGGGCTATATAAATCCAATTCCGGGTAATTCGGAGCACAATTGTACCTTTTACTATTTAAATGTATTTGTATTATATATTTTTGGGCTAGAAAAGTGACATTTTTGGGTGATTTTGTCAGTTTATGGAGCTTAGCCCACAAATTCTAGAGGTTCCAGGCCGAATTTGGGTGCTCTAATTGCGGCCTGCCATGCGCACCCACCCGTGGAAAGAACAAAAAGGTTAATTATACCTTCAAATAATCAAAAATGAAGTTTTGAAAAATTGTCGAAAAAATTACTAAGTGCCAACGGAGAAGAGGCTCGAAAAAGCTCAACCTTTTGGCGCTTCGGGACGTTTTTTCCCCTTCTCCGTTGTAAGTTGCAACGGAGAAGTGGAAAAGTGTCCGGGGCTTCATTTCCCATTCTCCGTCAAAAATATTCATCCATACATTTGGACTACGGTCGGAAACCCTGTTTTTGGGTGCACTCAGCAAAAAAACAGCTGTGTGAAATCAGCTGTGTGAAATCCTGGAGGAATGTATTAGCTCCCTGTGCACTCTGGCTCGAATAGATTTGATGCCTTAAGAGCCCCCCATCCCACTTCTAGTGTAAACTGACTGACTACACTGCCACTGTACGAGTGTTATGGGAAGTGTACACTAAACTCTGCAAAATCATGCACCTAACACGGACTGAAGATGGCTCGGACCCCCCACCCTGGTTCTAATAAAAGTGACTTTGCCAATTATGAGCCAATCATATGTACCCCTGGAGGATAGGACCGAGAGATGACAGGGGTCTCTTGCGGCCTCACAAGACACTATTTTCGGATCGCATTTTTTCATTTTCACCCCTTTTGCCTGGTTCTCACAAAAGTTTACTCTGACAAATGGGCCTCTGGAGGAATGCAAGTGGAGTTGACAAGGGACTCTACCCGCATTATGAGGCACTATTTTTGGAGGGGAAAACACAGATTTATGCGTTAACACATACTCATCGGCTAACACAGCAGCAGCAGAGAGGGAATTTACTTTTTGCTCATTTAAGTAAACAACAATGTGCTCAGGCAAACATTTCTTAAACTCCTCCAACATGATCAATTCCCTCAGAGAAGAATAATCAGTAGCATTACATGAGGCAATCCACTTAACAAAAAACAGTCCCTTTTTCCTGGCAAACTCGGCGTGATTTAATCAGGACCCTTCCTATGGTGTCTAAACTTCTGACGATAAGCTTCAGGAACTAACTCATACACTCTGAGGATGGCAACCTTCACTGAGTTATACTGCAGGCTGTCCTCTAACGTGAGAGCTGCAACTGCTTCCTGAGCTTTTCCATATAATTTGCACGTTACCATCAGAGCCCAAACTTCAGCTGGCCACCACAACGCTGTAGCAATGCGCTCCAAGGCACCAAAATAGGCATCTACCTCAGTCTCATGGAAGGTTGGCACTAGCAAAATGTTTTTACTCACGTCAAAGGCAGGTGAAGGAGGTGGAAATGGCAAGTTTCTTCCGGCAGGATCAAAAGCACCGGATGCGCGCAGTTATGAGTCTAGCTCCAGCTGACGCATGCTGACTTCCTTGTCTGCCTCTATTTCTAGTTTCCGCACCTCTAACTGGAACTGTGTCTGCCTGCTCCACTCTTTATCCGCCGCCTCCAACTGGAGACGGGCGAGACGGACCTTCAGTTTACTCCCTTCCCGAGAGTCTGAGCTGCCAGGAGATGGTGGACCAGAGCGATGCGGCGTGGGCGGTGCTTTATACTGCTCGCCGTCCTCACCGTCACCACCCTCTCCCTGAGCAACCGAAGACTCCGCCGCAGACTTCTGTTGTATCCCAGCTTCAGACAGGACATTGCAGGCAGCGAACTCAGTTTGTACAGGCAGCACCAGAGAACCCCTTTCCACCAGCTCATCCACCACCAGAGCCTTTAATTATTTTGTTCCTAACTGTTTTGCCACTGTGAGACCGAAATGTTGCGCAATCTCAAATAAATCGTCTTTACGACACTGATCCATCTGCTCATATGAAGGACAGACTAAAAAAATACTCAAAATCTAAAAGTGCCATACTCAGCTAAAACTGCACACAAAGTCCACCAAATAGCTATAAAAAACCACCTGGAATCAAATCATTGATCCCGGACGAGTCCCCATGTATTACCTTCAAGGTAAACCTCGAACCTCCTGGTGGACACCGGTGGTGAGGGAATGCTCCGGTTTTTGGACAAAATTAACATGGGATCACTCCGGTCATTGTACGTACTTCGTCTCACTGGAATATTAACGGTCAGATTGAATACAAAATCGACCCCATTTCTCCGGCCAATGACGGGAGGGTTTGGAAAGTGACAAAACACTGTTCCACACATTTAAAAACACTTAAACAATTAAACAATATTTACCCAGGATCCAGGGACCTTCCCTGGCTTGTAAAATGCGGTGATGTGCCCTGGAGGTATCAGACTATTTAAAACATGTATACCCAGGATTCAATCACTTTTCCTGGCTTGTAAAGTGCTGTGAAGCAGCCTGTTCTCTGGGTGCAGTCTGGGTGCAAGAGCCATGCGCTGCAAGGAGATCTCTGGGTGTGTTATGTGGCTCTCACAGCCCGCTTCTCTCTGGCTGCTCTCTCCCTCTATTCACAGCACTTTTTCCCGCCTTTCAGAGACTCATTGCTGGGTAGAAAAGCCTTGTGCATCACCCTGGATCTCTGCATAGGTGCCTGTGAGTGTGAGACCCTGGTAACAGAAGTGAACCTGCTGCCAGCATTACAAACATATTAATCAGGCATTTTAACACTTTTTTCCATGAAAATGATTTTTATTCACTATCATGGGGCTATATAAATCAAATTCCGGGTAATTCAGAGCACAATTGTACATTTTACTATTTAAATGTATTATATATTTTTGGGCTATAAAAGTGACATTTCTGGGTGACTTTGTCAGTTTATGGAGCTTAGCCCACAATTCCCGGAGGTTCCAGACCAAATTTGGGAGCTTATAGGCGGCCTGCCATGCGCCCCCACCCGTAGAAAGCAGAACAAATTAAAGAAAACGGTCAATTATATCTTAAAATAATCAAAAATGAAGTTTAAAAAAATTCTCGAAAAAACGACAGAGTGCCAACGAAGGAGGGGCTCAAAACAGCTCAAGTCTTCGGGGCTTCGGGTGGAAGCCCCGGACACTTTTGCACTCCCCCGTTGCAACTTACAACGGAGAGGGGAATTGAGACCTCCCCTCCTCCGTCAAAAAAATGTATTCATGTTTTTCAAGCTACCATCCGCACGAAATCGGAAACCTCGTTTTTGAGAGGACTCAGAAAAAAAACGGCTGTTTCACATCATGGAGGAATGTGTCCGCTACATGAGTGCTTTGGATCGGATACAATTGTTGCATGGAGACCCCCCAGTATGGTTCTTACCAAACTTTAAGTTTAAGCAAGGGGCGTTGTCAGGGAATTATGGGACACTATTTTGGGATACAATTTCTCCATTTTCACCCCTTTCCTCTGGTTCTCCCAAAAGATAACTTAGAGTTGTTCTGACTCTGGAGGAATGCAAGGGAGTTGTCAGGGGACTCTAGCCGCCTCATGAGACACTATTTTCGGATACTTTTTTCCATGTTCAACCCTTTTCTATGGTTGTCCAAAAATGAACTCAGACTTTTTCTGACTCTGGAGGAATGCAAGGGGAGTTTTCAGGGTCTACCTGGGTTATGAGGCACTATTTTCGGATACTTTTTTCCATTTTCACCCATTTTCCCTGGTTCTCCAAAAACTTAAATCTGACTATTTTGCCTGTGGAGGAATGACATGGGAGTTGACAGGAGACTCTACCCGGGTTATGAGGCACTATTTTCGGATACTTTTTTCCATTTTCAACCCTTTTCTATGGTTGTCCAAAAATGAACTCAGACTTTTTCTGACTCTGGAGGAATGCAAGGGGAGTTTTCAGGGTCTACCTGGGTTATGAGACACTATTTTCGGATACTTTTTTCCATTTTCACCCATTTTCCCTGGTTCTCCAAAAACTTAAATCTGACTATTTTGCCTGTGGAGGAATGACATGGGAGTTGACAGGAGACTCTACCCGGGTTATGAGGCACTACTTTCGGATACTTTTTTACATTTTCACCTCTTTTGTCTGGTTCTTTTTCTTTTTCTTTTTCTTTCTGTTTTGGCCCGTTTCACCGGGTTCCTTCTACCGAGGTCACTGCCCGGTCCTGGGTGCCCCCCGACAGCCTTTGTTCAGCCGTTCCCCCGCCCAACTCGACCGTACATTAACGGATTTTGGCAATTTTTGCTGTGTTCTTCTCCTCTCACCTCACTGATCGAATGGCAAATGCAACACGCCATCGGAGGGCCTCCGCCGGCCCGGCCTCGTGCCGGTGTTCTGGCTGTCGGTTCCTCCGAACTGCGGGTTCTTCTCCTCTGACCTCACTGATCGAATGGCAAACGCGACCCGCCATCGGAGGGTCTTCTCCCCCGGTCCACGTGCCGGGGCTCTGGCTGTCGGTTCCTCCGAACTGCGGGTTCCACTCTGATGGCCGGGAGGGTGTGCTGCGTGGTGTGGTGCTCGATGCAGGCACGTTGCGCGCCACCCTGTCAGAGAGCAGACGTGCGTCCCTTCTTCAGGGGGTACGCAGACTGCGACAGGGGGCAACAGTGACAGCTTTTACTGTCATGCAGACGCTGGGTCTCATGGCGGCTGCTCACATGATGGTCCCGTTAGGGTTACTAAATATGCGCCGCCTGCAGAGGTGGTTCTCCAGCCTGCGCTTGGATCCCAAGAGGCACAAGTGGCGGCTGGTGACCATAGCCCCCTCAGTGAGGGGCAACCTCCGGTTTTGGGGGTCCCCGGATCACCTCCGGAGGGGTCTCCACTGGGACGGGTGCCCTCCTACATCACAGTGTTCATGGATGCATCCGGAACAGGATGGGGAGGGACCTGCCTGAAGAGGGCTATGGGTGGGCGCTGGGCTCTAACAGAGTCTCGACACAGCAATCTCCTAGAGCTACGGGCGGTAGTGTTAGTCCTCCGGCATTTCAGGCCCCTAATTCAGGGGGAACATGTAATGGTCAGGAGTGACAACAGCACCACAGTGGCTTATATCAACAAGCAGGGCGGAGTTCGATCCGCCGCCTTGTTGACCACAGCGGAGGAACTGTGGTTATGGGCTTCAGAGGTGGTGTTATCTCTGAGAGCCCTCCATATCCCGGGACTGGAGAACGGGGGAGCCGACCTCATGTCGAGGGGCGGCCCCCTGCCAGGCGAGTGGGTGCTTCACCCGAAGGTGGTGAAGCAGATCTGGGCCCAGTTCGGGAGAGCGGAAGTGGATCTGTTCGCCAGCCGGCGAAACAGCCACTGTGCCCTGTGGTTCTCCGTGGCTCGGAGCGACGACCCACCCTTGGGGGTGGACGCGTTTGCACACGAGCCATGGCCAAGGAAGCTGCTATACGCCTTTCCACCGCTGCGTCTCATTCTCCCCCTCCTGAGGAGAGTGAGGCGAGAACGTCTGTCAGTCATCCTAGTGGCTCCGGACCGCGTCGGGGCGCCGTGGTACTCAGAGATGACACAGATGAAGGTGGGCCAGCCCTGGGCGGTTCCCCAGTTCTGGGGGGCGATGTCTCAAGAGGCAGGTGCAATCGGGGCGTTACCCACTCTAGGCCGTCCTCTCCAGGTTTGGCTCCTGAGAGGGACAGGTTGAGACAGGGTGGATTGTCTGATAGTGTTATTCAGTCTATCCAGGCAGCTAGAGCTGGATCCACCACAGCCTGTTACAGGCCAAAGTGGCTAGGATTCCAGCGATGGTGTGAGGAGCGGAGAATAGAGACCCTATCTTGTGAGTTAGGCTCTATTTTATCCTTCATACAGTTACTGGTGGAAAGAGGGCTTGCGCATTCAACAGTGAAAGTGTATGCAGCAGCCATCTCGTCCTGCCATGAGGGATTTGGCGGCAGGTCAGCCTTTAGTCAACCACTGATGTCGCGGTTTTTACAGGGGGTCAGGAGGCTGCGCCCAGTAGTGCACGCCTCCACCCCACAGTGGGACCTGCCCCTAGTGCTCGAGGATCTGGCCTCGGGCCGTTTGAGCCTCTGGAGCTCTCCTCTCTGAAAGCATTGTCGTGGAAAACAGCTTTGCTTCTTGCCTTAACGTCAGCCAAAAGAGTGTCCGAGTTAACTGCTCTGTCGGTGCACCCGAGCTGTTTACAGATTCGGGGTGACCGGAGCGGCGCGACACTCAGACCGAACCCTTCCTTTGTGCCCAAGAGCCTAAGGAGTGCGTTCAGGTCAAGGGCTATTCAGTTAGGGGGTTTTACGCTTCCCCCCCATGGTGAGACCAGGGAAGCTAAACTGCACCTCCTCTGCCCGGTGCGTGCGCTAGCATGTTATGCGGAGCGCACGGCTACCCTTAGACGCACCGAACAGCTGTTCGTGTGCTTCGGGGGCGGGGTGATCAGGAAAGCTCTGTCCAAGAAACAGCTGGCTCTGCGAGTGCATTGCACATGCCTACGGACAGGCAGGGAGAGCCTGCCCCACGGGGGTTCGTGCACACTCCACACGGGCTGTGGTTGCGTCAACAACCTTATTCAAAGGTGTGAGTGTGGAGGATATATGCACAGCGGCGTCTTGGTCGACGCCAGGCCCCTTCATAAGGTGTTATCTCTTTCTCCTCGTCTGTACTTGCGGGGGCAACACAGGACTGGTAGGGGGGAGGGGGGTTGTGGGTCAGTTGGCATCTGACCCCCTCCCCGGACGTAATGCGCCTTCGCTGTTCTCGGGCCTTCGGAGGGTCCCGGGAGGGTCCCGGGAGGGGCGGGGGTGGCGCACTGGGCCCTTACAGGGCTGGAGGGCTGCTCTCCTCCTGCCGAGAGCAGGAGGGGGGGAGCCCTCCACACTTTAGTCCACACACTCGGCACGGGGTCAGTGTTTGAGTGTGGGGCAGGGGCTCTGGCGCTCTCCCTGTTATCCTTAGGGATTCAGGGAGGCAGGCGTGTAGTAAGTCCTTTCGGGGCCGAGGGGGCTCTCCCCATCCAGGGTGGGGGGGTCCCCCGGCACTGTTTTTTGAGCACACTTTTTGCGAGGTAAGCGCAGCAGGGTGTGCTCTGTCAGCCACAGCCCAGATTTCTCCTCGGTTACAACCGGGTTAAAGGAGAAGGTGGGGCAGCAGCTGCTGACCATAATAGCCGGTCAGGGGCAGTAGGGTGGAATATTGTTGGACGACAGTGCGCGTATACATCGCGGCTCCACCCACTGTACCCATAGAGTCCAGTAGAGGGCGGAGCCTGTGAGAGATATAACGTTGGGTTACGTAGTGTAACCCTTGTTATATTAGCACAGGCGGAGCCCTCTACTCGGGGCACCGTCTGTCCTATTCCGCTCGCTGAAGAGAGGTGTAGGATGATAGTCAGGAGGCGAGGCCTCCTTTTATACGGTGTGATGCACGCGCATTCAGGTAGGCCCGCCCAGGGCCGGCTACGTCTATCGAAGTCTCAGTGGGAGAATGCTTGCGGGGTAAGAGAGTACCCATAGAGTCCAGTAGAGGGCTCCGCCTGTGCTAATATGACAAGGGTTACACTACGTAACCCGACGTTTCTGTTCTGCTCATGTGAACAAAGTGTACTGTGACAACTTCTCGGTTGTTAAACTTGCCTGCTCTGACACTACAGTCAATAATATGTATGGACTTGTTTACATGTTTACTTGTTATAGTTGCTCTTGCAATTGTAATGTGTTACTCGTACATGAGAATCCTCAGAGTGTGTTTCTCTGGCTCCAAACAGACCAGACAGAAAGCTCTCAATACCTGTCAAGTCATGTATTTTATTTCCTCAGCATCAATAACACCTGGAGGAAAGGTGATAATTATTACATTTCTGAGTGACAAGTTGTCAAGTTTGTGATATGTTAGGTTTGTATAAAAAGAACATCTTTGGCTTTTTTTCTCACTCAAGGCCGCAAATATAAATCTGGAAAGGATTTCTATTTTTACAATGACAGTAAGGGAGGATGTGCTGCCTCATACAGCGAGCCATGAGCCCAAACACATTTAACATAAAGTGCAGTTCCTGAAATGTACAAGGATTCATCCTAACATAGAAGTCAGCTGGAAAAACAACTACAATATCTTTAGATCTGTGAACAAAACATTTTGATTTCTTATTTTTTTGGAAAATACTATTATTTTTTTTATTTTTTTTTGCACTACTAACTACTGCTAATAATTGCATTGATTGTGTGACCATCTATATTTCTATATTTCATGTTGTCTGTAGATGTGTAATTGCTCTTTTGCTGCACTTTTAGTGTACAGTCCTGCTGCTTTGTTTATTGTGTTTATTGTATTTTGTTACTCTGGCACAACAATTTCCTTCAGGATAAATAAAGTCTTATCTTATCTTATTTTTCAATATGTATTTTCTTCATGCCTGCCTGATGTAAAGACTGTTGATTGTTATATACCTCAGGACTGCAGATGGAAATTCGATATTAGCTCAAATCTGGCTTAAATCATCTCTGAATGAGTGAATGTATTTGTATTGTTTAGAGTTCTAGGTGAGGCCCCGATTAATTTATTCCGGTAAATTACTCTGACCTCACTAATTGACCCGACCGAAGTTACTGAGTCTATGTAAGTTTACTGCTTGGCTCAGATCCACCAAACGTCAGCAAGATCTCACCTCTATTAACTCCCCGAAGAACCAGGTTCAATTAACTGCTGTTTCAATTCAGACAACTCTTTTTAATCTGTTTAAGCGATCCCGAAGGATTTTGGTATCAGTAAATGGGGTGTGTTCCTACCTAAACATGTGTGTGTGGCAGGGTGCAATCTTACCTTTGAAGCAGGAGAGGAGAGCACAGGTGTCCTTTAAGTTGTCCCAGTCCAAAAGGTGGGATCAGTTTATTTGAAGAAAAATAGGTCCAAACTAATACAGGGTTTTTTCCTTCTCTCTTTACAACATTATAATTATACTAAACAACACACAAAAATGATGCTGTGATCATGTTCACATATGAAACTTTAATTCACAGTCTTACATTTATTACCAAAATGTTTCCCTTTACCTGGACAATTCAGTTGTGACATGCTCTCATACAAAGACTGGTGATAATAAAAACCTATTCAAAATCCCGCAATGATTCGGAGGGATTTCCTCACGTGGGCGGGTTTCACTAAACACTCAAAATCCCGCAATGATTCGGAGGGATTTCCTCACGTGGGCGGGTGTCACTAAACCATCAAAATCCCGCAATGATTCGGAGGGATTTCCTCACGTGGGCAGGTGTCACTAAACCATCAAAATCCCGCAATGATTCGGAGGGATTTCCTCACGTGGGCAGGTTTCACTAAACACTCAAAATCCCCTTCATTCCATGCAGCAATCACTCAGCATTCCAACCAAGAAATTCAAGAGATATTCACCAAGTTTGAGAGAACCTTACCGAGAGCTATTAACCCAGCTCTGAAAGACAAAGCCTACCGGGAGAGAGTATACCAGCGGTTTCCCCCCCTCTCCCCCACGAAATCCAAAAAAGCCAGTCTTTTTATGCTCAAAAAAACGGATAGAAAACCCACAAACACCTCCTCTATACCCAACCAACATATTCTATTGGCTCTGGCATAAGACACACCTTCCCAAGTTTGTGTAAAACAAAACATGACTGGACATATTCTATGACTATGAGATAACCACCCTTTTGAGGCCTCAAATGTGTTTCTGCTTAAGTCCGGAGCCCCCCTCCCTGCTGTGAGAGGAGAGGAAAAAAACTGCCTACTCCCTTATCAGTGACACCCATAAATCATTATAAGTCTTACACTCAATTTAACAAACCACTTTGTTTTGTTTATGCTGTAAATATAGAAAAACCTAAAATATGAAGCATTTTCATTGTGGGTTATACAAGAATATAATTGATTTATATTTGATTATAACTAACTTTCGTTTTAAGTATTCAACATACTATGAAGCTCTCAACAGTATGCATGGTCCTTGATTACATACATACATCAATTAGGTCATACAAACAACTCTAACTAATGCAGACTAATGGCAGTTAGGCGCCTAACTAATTACGACTAATGTTCGCATGTTATTTTTCTAAACTATGGTTACAGGTCGGTCAGTGGGTCCTTTGACAATAGGGATGGAGTGCTGTGATTGGCTCCCCTCACTGAAGAAGGTCAAAGCAACAGGGGGTCTGAGCTCAGTGAGTCTGCAGCTTCACACAATGTCCTCCACTAACTGAGCTCCGTTATTCTGATCTGAACATCATACAGACTTTAAGGAGAGATCAGTATATAATCTGTTTCATTACATGTTTGAATGAGGAGGATCATGGTAAACTCTACTCATGTTTCATATTTTATAATGAGTGCCTTCTTCCACACAGGGGTTTTTAAATACTTGTTCTTCACGATTGTCATGTGTTTATATGTGTGTATCATAGGTGCCAACGTGTTGCTGATTATGGTTATCTGTGTGAACAGGAGCTTACATGAACCTATGTACCTTTTTCTGTGCAGCCTGTTTGTAAATGAACTGTGTGGTAGTACAGGGTTGTTTCCATTCCTTCTGGTTCAGATCCTCTCTGACATTCACACTGTTTATGCTCCGCTCTGCTTCCTGCAGGTTTTCTCTCTGTATACATATGTAAATGTACAGATGTATAATTTAGCCATCATGTCTTATGACAGATATATTGCTATCTGTCATCCTCTGCATTATAACACACGTATGACTTCTAACAAAGCTGCCATGTTTATTGCTCTAACCTGGTTTTTCCCCATTCTTAATGTAGTTATCATGATATCACTGACTGCATCTTTACAGCTGTGTGGGAACATCATTAACAAAGTGTACTGTGATAACTTCTCGGTTGTTAAACTGGCCTGCTCTGACACTACAGTCAATAATACTTATGGACTTGTTTACATGTTTACTGTTATAGCTGCTCTTGTAATTGTTATGTTTTACTCTTACATGAGGATCCTCAGAGTGTGTTTCTCTGGATCCAAACAGACCAGACAGAAAGCTCTCAGCACCTGCACACCTCACCTTGTTTCCCTGTTCAACTTCTCCTTCGGGGGTTTCTTTGAAGTTTCACAGAGTAGGTTTGATATGAGCGGTGTTCCCAGCATGTTGCGTATTTTTTTATCTCTGTACTTTATCACCTTCCAACCGCTCTTCAACCCTTTAATATATGGACTGAATTTAACAAAAGTCCGCATCATATGTAAGAGTCTTCTCGTTGGTAAAGTGTAAGGTGCTAATGTCATGTATTTTATTTCCTCAGCATCAATTACACCTGGAAGAAAGGTGATAATTATTACATTTCTGAGTGACAAGTTGTCAAGTTTGTGATATGTTAGGTTTGTATAAAAAAAACATCTTTGGCTTTTTTTCACACACAAGAGCCCAAACAAATTTAACATAAAGTGCAGTTCCTGAAATGTACAAGGATTCATCCTAACATAGAAGTCAGCTGGAAAAACAACTACAATATCTTTAGATCTGTGAACAAAACATTTTGATTCCTTGTGTTTTTGTTTAATACTATTATTTAAAGACCTCATGAAAGGAAAAACAAGAAGTGAGGATACCCGGCCCGGAGGAAGCCCGGGGTCCCCTTCTGGAGCCAGGCCCAGAAGGAGGACTCGTCGGCGAGCGTCTGGTGGCCGGGCTTGCCACGGAGCCCGGCCGGGCCCAGCCCGAAAAGGCAACGTGGGCAACACCTCCGCTTCTCCGTCCCGCGGGCCCACCACCTACGGGAAACATCGATGGGGTCGGGTGCGCTGCCAGACGGGTGGCAGTGAAAGCGGAGGGTCTCGGCGGACCAGACCCGGGCGGCAGAAGCTGGCTTTGGGGACGTGGAACGTCACCTCTCTGGGGGGGAAGGAGCCGGAGCTTGTGCGGGAGGTGGAGCGGTACCAGTTGGATCTGGTTGGGCTCACCTCTACGCACAGCGTCGGCTCTGGAACCTTACTTCTGGATAGGGGTTGGACTCTATTCTTCTCCGGAGTTGCTCAAGGTGTGAGGCGCCGGGCGGGTGTGGGGATACTCACAAGTCCCCGGTTAGGTGCTTCGTTGTTGGAGTTTACCCCAGTGGACGAGAGGGTCGCCTCCCTACGCCTGCGGGTTATGGGGGGGAAAACTCTGACTGTTGTGTGTGCTTATGCACCCAACAGCAGTTCAGAGTATTCGGCCTTCTTGGAGACCCTGGAAAGAGTCCTGTATGGGGCTCCTGAAGGGGACTCCTTAGTCTTGCTGGGAGACTTCAACGCACATGTGGGCAATGATGGAGACACTTGGAGGGGCGTGATTGGGAGGAACGGCCCCCCTGATCTGAACCGGAGTGGTGGTTTGTTACTGGACTTCTGTGCTAGTCATGGATTGGCCATAACAAACACCATGTTCGAACATAAGGATGCTCATAAGTGTACGTGGTACCAGAGCACCCTAGGCAGAAGGTCCATGATCGATTTCGTTATCGTATCATCGGACCTGAGGCCGTATGTTTTGGACACTCGGGTAAAGAGAGGGGCGGAGTTGTCAACTGATCACCATCTGGTGGTGAGTTGGGTCGAGTGGCGGGGGAAGCCTCTGGATAGACCTGGTAAGCCCAAACGTGTAGTTCGGGTGAACTGGGAACGTCTGGAGGAGGCCCAAGTTCAGGAGGCCTTCAACTCGCACCTCCGGCGGAGCTTTTCGGGCATTCCTGTGGAGGTTGGGGACATTGAACCAGAGTGGTCGGTGTTCAAAGCCTCTATTGCCGAAGCCGCGGTGGGGAGCTGTGGTCTCAAGGTCCTAGGTGCCTCAAGGGGCGGTAACCCTCGAACCTCCTGGTGGACACCGGTGGTCAGGGAAGCCGTCCAACTGAAGAAGGAGGCCTTCAGGGATTTGTTATCCCGGGGGACTCCCGAGGCAGTTGCAAGGTACCGACAGGCCCGAAGGGCAGCAGCCTCATCCGTGGCCGAGGCAAAGCAGCGGGTGTGGGAGAAGTTCGGAGAAGACATGGAGAAGGACTTTCGGGCGGCACCAAAGTTGTTCTGGAAAACTGTCCGACACCTCAGGAGGGGGAAGCAGGGAACCATCCAAGCTGTGTACAGTAAGGATGGGACGTTGTTGACCTCAACTGATGGAGTGTTGGGGCGTTGGAAGGAACACTTTGAGGAACTCCTGAACCCGACAACTCCGCCCTCTATGTTAGAGGCAGAGCTGGAGTATGACGAGGGATCAACACCAATCTCCCGGGGGGAGGTCACTGAGGTCGTCAAACAACTCCACAGTGGCAAAGCCCCGGGGGTGGATGAGATCCGCCCGGAAATGCTGAAGGCTCTGGGTGTTGAGGGACTGTCATGGTTGACACGTCTCATCAACGTTGCGTGGAAGTCGGAAACGGTACCGAAGGAGTGGCAGACCGGGGTGGTGGTCCCCCTTTTCAAAAAGGGGGATCAGAGGGTGTGTGCCAATTACAGAGGCATCACACTACTCAGCCTCCCCGGGAAAGTTTACTCCAAGGTACTCGAAAGGAGGGTCAGGCCGATTGTCGAACCTCAGATTGAGGAGGAACAATGCGGATTCCGTCCTGGTCGTGGAACGACGGATCAGCTCTTTACTCTCGCAAGGATCCTGGAGGGGGCCTGGGAGTACGCTTATCCGGTCTACATGTGTTTTGTAGACTTGGAGAAGGCGTATGACCGGGTTCCCAGGGAGTTACTGTGGGAGGTGCTGCGGGAGTATGGGGTGAGGGGGTCTCTACTCAGGGCCATCCAATCTCTGTACTCCCAAAGCGAGAGCTGTGTCCGGGTCCTCGGCAGTAAGTCGGACCCATTTCCGGTGAGGGTTGGCCTCCGCCAGGGCTGCGCTTTGTCACCAATCCTGTTTGTAATATACATGGATCGGATTTCGAGGCGTAGTCGTGGGGGGGGGGGTCTGCAGTTCGGTGGACTAAGGATTGCACCACTGCTTTTTGCAGATGATGTGGTTCTAATGGCTTCATCGGTCTGCGACCTTCAGCACTCACTGGATCGGTTCGCAACCGAGTGTGAAGCGGCTGGGATGAGGATCAGCACCTCCAAATCTGAGGCCATGGTTCTCAGCAGGAAACCGATGGACTGTCCACTCCAAGTAGGGAATGAGTCCTTACCCCAAGTGAAGGAGTTCAAGTATCTCGGGGTCTTGTTCTCGAGTGAGGGATCAATGGAGCGTGAGATGGGCCGGAGAATCGGAGCAGCGGGAGCGGTATTGCAGTCGCTTTACCGCACCGTTGTGACGAAAAGGGAGCTGAGCCGGAAGGCAAAGCTCTCTGTCTACCGGGCCATTTTCGTTCCTACCCTCACCTATGGTCATGAAGGATGGGTCATGACCGAAAGAACGAGATCGCGGATACAAGCGGCCGAGATGGGTTTCCTCCGCCGGGTGGCTGGTGTCTCCCTTAGAGATAAGGTGAGAAGTTCGGTCATCAGGGAGGGACTCGGAGTTGAGCCGCTCCTCCTTCGCGTCGAAAGAAGCCAGTTGAGGTGGTTCGGGCACCTAGTTAGGATGCCACCTGGGCGCCTCCCTAGGGAGGTGTTCCAGGCACGTCCAGCTGGGAAGAGACCAAGGGGTAGACCTAGGACCAGGTGGAGGGATTATATCTCTTCGCTGGCCTGGGAGCGCCTTGGGATCCCCCAGTCAGAGCTGGTTGATGTCGCCAGGGAAAAGAAAGTTTGGGGCTCTCTGCTGGAACTGCTACCCCCGCGACCCGACCACGGATAAGCGGGAGAAGATGGATGGATGGACTATTATTTTTCAATATGCATTTTCTTCATGCCTGTCTGATGTAAAGACTGTCGTTTTGCTCTGTTGTTGAAATATTCTGTACAAATAAACTAGACATTGTGTCAAATGTTGTCTGGTTCTAAAATAATAAATGTTTCGGTAGCACTTTATATTAAGGTACACAAATTCACCATGAACTAGTTGGTAATTAGCATGCATATTAGCAGTTTATTGGTTCTTTATTAGTCATATAAAACACTTATTAATGCCTTATTCTAAATGACCATATTCTCCCAGTACTAGGCCATTAGTTGAGAGTTTATTATCAATAACCCTCTAATTAGTGCTTATTTATTGCAAGTAAGGAAGTTGTTGTACAAGAGTTTTGGTCTTAATATGCTCCGCTCAATATGGGCCTAATAAGGCAGCAGTAACACAAGAATAGTAATTCTCCCATAATAACACAAATATGATGATCTACTCTTATGTAACAAGACATGAAACTATAAGTGTTAATTGTGTCTAAATAACAAAACAAATGGTATTTATATCTAAGAACATGTTCCGTATTTCAAAGTGAAATCTTGTTCATAACCAATAAGCTAGTCGTTGGACTCTAATGGACCTGAACAGGTTCCCTATTCTAAAGTTTCCTCCTCTTCACACTTGGTAAATACATTATAGCACAGAACTACTGAAATTAACCTCAACAGTACATGAACAAAGTAGGCACACGTTGAAATATCTGTTTTATTAATGAACCACTAAAGAGAGGTTCAGACACATACCAAAACACGTCAATTCTAATCACACGCTACTACAGCTTAAGCACTCACAACTCTCCTTCTCTTAGCGACTGTAACTCCACAGATGCCTACACTCTTTTCGGGTTTGCTAATGGTAGCTATGTTTGGTTATTCCCCTACCTCCTTTACTGGTACCAATACATGTGTTAAATGTAGTATAGTTGTTAGTGTAGCAGCGGCCGCAGAAGAAATGCATTGATTTAACAGTAGTTTGGTTATACCACTAGGTCCGACAACGCCACCCCGGGAATTTCACCCAGGGAAATATAACAAGTTTTAAGTCACTAGGACACACAGGTTCGGTTACTCATGGAACACGACACGTGTTTCAATTATCAAAAATATAACAATTTATTTGTGTACAATAGTAACAATACAATTTAAAACACAGGGCTATATCCAAAAGGGAAAACTAACAAGGGGGCTGAGGCTTACCAGTGGGGGAGAGGGTCAACAAATGAGTGGAGGGATCCCGCAAAAAAAAAACCTAAATCACCCCGGTCACAGTGTTCCACACTCACACAATCACACGGAGAAAATATCCAAAAACCTGGGGGAAGCACAGCACACGGAAAGCGGGAAGCCACCACCTCGGACACCAACACCACCACCTTTAGCTCTCAGTAACTAAAACAGGAAAAAAGGAAAACACAATAAGTGGGGGGCAAAAGCACAGAATAAAATAAACCAAAATTAGCCGCAGCCATACGGGCAATCATGTGGCATAAACAAAACTATGCAAAAATCAAAGAAAGAAAATCTAAACCAAAACAGCTTTCATCAATAAACAAAAAATGAATTAACCAAAGATATATCAAAACTAGATGTAAATAAGCCAAAAGTAAAGAAAGCAAATATCGAAAGAAAATAGGAATAAACTAAATAAACTATTCATGAAAGAGAACAAAGTAAACAAAATAGTTTAAATTTGTGATGGAAAGAATAACTAAACCAAAGGAGTTAGCCCAGCAGTCCAGTCACTAAAATCCCACTAGGGGAGCGGACCAACAGAGTAGGCAATGCTAAACCGGCCCAACCACAGTAGCCAAAAGTGAACAATTGAGGTAGCGTCCAGCAGCACAGGATCGGTAGGACAGGTGATGATACTGCCGTAGGCAATGCCAAATCAGACCAGACACGATAGCCAGAAGCAGACAATTAATTAGCACTTGGCAGCACACAGGATCAGCAGTACAGGCGATGACCCTACGTCAGAAACCCGTATTTTTCGGTGCAGCAAAACAGCAGTGGTTCTTTAAAGCCTTATCTTGGCCCGATCAGGCAGAGAGGAGAGAGTTTCATGTTCTCTACGTTACGGCTACTTGATAGGCATCGCCAGGAAGACCCTCTGCTACGCCGGTGGCGGAAGCAAAACACGGCAAGAACGGAAGTGGGTAGGTCTGGGCACCAACGAACAAGAGGCCGCCAGCTAGAAGCCTCTGCCCCTTTATAGGGTGCCCCCTGGTGGTGACAGGCTTAGAAGAATATGCCTTACAACAGCATTTACTACTCATCCTGCTACATTAGGTTGGAGGTGGGAATCATAGCCATAGAAGCCCGACTCCGCATTTTAGAAAGTCACACAGCTACAGTAAAGCCCATCTTAGTCCGTGCAGACTGGCAAAAGGTAGCTCCTATTATCCGTCCCCCGGCAACTCCAGAGCAGCCGGGAGACTGGGTGACTGTTCAGAAGGGGCATAACGCGAAACCCGCAGGTCCCCACCAACCCGTTCACGTATTTAACAGATTTCCCCACTCAGCGAGCCACCCGCTGAGAAGTCAACTCTGGTTATTGGTAGCTCTATTATGAGATAAGTGAACTTAGAGACCGAAGCCTCCACAGTCACATGCATTCCGGGGGCCAGAGTGGGCGACGTTGAGGCGCATCTTAAACTGCTGGCTAAAAATAAACGTAAATACGGTAAGATTATTATTCACGTAGGTGGTAATGATGTTCGTTTACGCCAATCAGAATGCACCAAAGTTAATGTGGCGTCAGTGTGTAGATATGCTAAAACAATGCCGGACACCGTAATCTTCTCTGGTCCCCTCCCCAATCTGATCAATGACGACATGTATAGCCGCATGTCATCATTTCAACGCTGGTTGTCTTGGTGGTGCCCAGCACACGATGTGGGCTTCGTAAATAATTGGACAGCCTTATGGGGAAAACCTGGTCTGATTAAGAGAAACGGCATTCATCCTACTTTGGAAGGTGCAAATCTCATTTCGGCAAACATTTCAGGGCTTTGTGGACTTAATCCATGACAAAGTGGAGTTGAAACCAGGAGGCGGAGTCGCAGTCTTACACGCTTCTCTGCGCTCTCTCCTCGGCTGTCACCCATAGGAATCCCCAACCCAATAAAATACCCAATATTAACGGTGTGTGTGTCTGCCCAAGGACAATTTAAGGTAAAACCTAAGAGAGGTGTCATACATAATAACCTAATAAAAGTAAATGTAACAACTACTACAGTGCAAAAAAGATTAAATGTGGTCTCTTAAACATAAGATCTCTAGCATCTCAAGCAATATTGTTGAATGATTTAAAGGTGGTGTAAGAGTCGGTGAGGGCTGATCATTTATTCCGGGAAATTACTCAGACCTACTAATTGACCTAACCGAAGTTATTGAGTCTATGTAAGTTTACTGCTTGGCTCAGATCCACCAACGTCAGCAAGATCTCACCTCTATCAACTCCCCAAAGAACCAGGTTCAATTAACTGCTGTTTCAATTCAGACAACTCTCTGAATCTGTTCAAGCGATCCCGAAGGATTTTGATATCAGTAAATGAGGTGTGGCCCTACCTAAGTGTGAGTGTGGCAGGGTGCAATCTTACCTTTGAAGCAGGAGAGGAGAGCGCAGATGTCTTTTAAGTTGTCCCAATCCAAAAGGTGGGATCAGTTTATTTGAAGAAAATAGGTCCAAACTAATAGGGTGTTTACCTTCTCTCTTTACAACATTATAATCATATTAAACATATCATGCTGGGGTTATTTTCTAATCTAAAACCTTAATTCATAGTTTTACATTTATTACCAACATTTTATTTTCAACTGCCCAATTCAGTTTTTCAGAATTTAGAGGTATTTCCTCATAAATACCCGGTGTTAATAAAAAGCACATTCCAACTTTCATTTTCACCCAATCAATTCACATCAATTTCATACCTTTTTTCCGACACAGACGGCAGGGAATAACATTCAAAAACCCATACCTATCCACATGAATTCGGAGGAACATTCCTCACAGGTGGCGGGCCTAATATTCAAAAACACATACCTATTCATTCCACTCAGTCAACAAAGTAATTCACTCAGCATTTTACCAAGCTTTGAGAGAACCTTACCGAGATCAAAAACCCAGCTCTGAGGGACAGAGCTTACAGAGAGAGAGCATACCAGGGGAACACCCCCTCTCTCTCGCTCTGTCCCAAAAAGAAAATTCCTCCCCATCTGCCAGTGTCTTTATTCTCGAAAACAGGATAGAAAAACCTAAGACACCTCCTCCATATCCATATTTGTGGAAACTGGGCATGGCCTTCGATGTACAGGACTGAACATGTCTAGACATATTATATTGGCTACGGCATAAGACACACCTTCCCATGTTTGTGTAAAAAGGACATGACCCCATATAATTGACTATATTTGATTATAACTAACTTTCATTTTAATTATTCAACCTGATATGAGGATCTCAACACCCTCTTTTTAAAACGAAAAGTTATCAAAACAGCAACAAATAAAATTGTCAACATACATACATATTCAGAAACCATGAAGAAGTATTCTCATTATGGGTTTCTACAAGAATATGATTGATCATATTTGATTATAATTAACTTTTGTTTTAAGTATTCACTTGATATGGAGATCTCAACAACCACTTTTCAAAATGTAAAGTTATCAAAACAGCAACAGATAAAATCGTAAAAATACATACATATTACATACGTAAAACTTCAAGCATCAATATCATGAAAAGTTCTTCAGTATGTGTAATAAGGAGGACCTTTTGATGAACCTGGTGTGGAGAACACCGAAAACATAGTCCCTCACTGGAATGTTCTCGTTATCACATAGGTCAGGCACAAGAGTAAAAAGAGCCCATGGGCCGTCATGATGAAGATAGATTTGTGGGCGCACCCCCACTCGGCCTGGCACTTGCAGGAGCGGGGGGCCTATCTGTTGTTCCGGTGTAGACTCCTCAATCCATGTTGCTAACTGTTGTAAATCCTTGACCCTGAACATGGAGGAGTTGAGGTTCCTCCCTGGATGACCCCTCCAAACGAAAGGCCAGATAGCTCGGTCGACAGTTGTTATGGATATTTTAGACCTCGTCAATAATTGCTCACGGTTGCGTTGTCGTCTTTCCAGGTGAGGCCTCATCACGAGGCGGAGAGGCTCCATATGTCGGTGTGTGTAGATTCACTTGGTTGACTTTGTGACAAGGTCAATGAGGCCCCACAAAATGATAGCACAAACGAGGAACCAGAGGCATATGAAACAGCTTCGCTGGCACTCACTCATGACATCCTGTGTGTGCAGTGTGAGATTAGGTGTATGTGGTGTGAGTGTGGTGCTGGTAGTGACTTGGCACGTCACTTGTTGTCGTCTGTTTCTACCGTCTCTCCTGGCCTGTGACTACGACCTTGCAGTGGCTGGCGTGGACCCACGTGGCTCTCTCGGCGACCTTGACCGCTGTCTGGGTGACGAGAAGCACATGGTAGGGACCTTGCCAACGGTTGGATTTCCAGCTCTTTCTCCAGAAGTCCTTGACCAGTACGAAGTCACCGAGTTGGAGATGGTGAAGTGGACCAGTGGCAGGGGTAGGTAGGGCTGCTGCTACCTGGCGTCTGATATCTGACCATGCAGTTATCAGGTAGTCGTCGTCCTTTTTTAGGAAATCCACTGCGATCTGAGTGGCTCAGCGAGTAGAGATGCAGCCTGTCCCACATAGCTGGAAGGAACATCATTCTCCACTGGCAGGGGTACAGGTGACTCAGCCGCTGACCCATACTGCACAGGTTTCCTGGGTCCAGGAGTTGGCTTCACTGGAGCCACTGTGACTGAAGTAGTCCAACTAGGCAGGTTCAAATCATCTTGGTAGATTGAGGTATTAATCTCAACAATATATCTAAGATCAAGAATAAATTCGTCCTCTAATTCATAAAGAGTTGTTTCAGTTAAAAAAATGAAGGGGTCATGTATTCCATATTGCTCTGGAATTTCTATAGACAGCAAGGTGATTGTTTCTCCTCTTACTCAGTTGGCCTCTAACGGCAGAAAGCACCGGGCCATAATTTACTCGTATCAGTTTAACGACCTGACAGCCCTACACCTCCATGCTGTGTGAAAACCAGCAAAAAAGAAGGAAGAAGGGTGAGATGTGCTAAAAAAAAAAATCTAATTTAAATGAATACTGTTGTAGGGTGTAGGGTGTAGGCATATAACAATTAAAAATAACCGAAGAGAATAATAATAATGTAAAATTAAAAACAATGAGAAAATAATATAAAGGTTATTTTTACCATTTCCTCTTTGATACTGAGGTATTCTCCATTCAAGCTCTCATGATCCATATGCTATATTTACTTTCGAGGGCCACCAGCTGCAGATAATTAACTAATTAAAGGGGCGTGGCCCCACAGCTGTGAGAAATCAGCAATCAGGTGTCCATTTTAGGTAACTTTCCTGGAACGTCAGCTCCAGTGTCAGATAAAGACATTATAGTCCTGCCGGAGTCAAAGACTGAAAAAGACATTAGAGTCCTGCGGGAGTCAAAGACTGACAAAGACATTATAGTCCTGCGGGAGTGACAAGGGAGGCAAAAAGGAGGCAAATCCTACTCTGATTGAGCTAAGTATCGCTGGTGTTTTATTTTATTTTATTTAGTTTTTTAGCCCCTCATGCTATAATCATGTGTATATTCTCCATTCCTGTTTATGTGTCTTCTCACAACTATCACTGGCCCCGTATATCTCCTAATAGATATAACCGGCCTGCTCTCGTCTATCCCACATGCTCCACTGAGATCCAACATCTAGTTACAGGGGGCCTGTGGAACTGCCAGTCAGCTATTCCTAAAGCTGACTCCATCTCTGGCTGCGCTTCCCCTCAGTCCCTGGATTTCCTTGCTCTCACGGAGACCTGGATTACTCCATCCAACACATCCACCCCAGCAGCTCTCTCCACAGCATATTCCTTCTCCCATACACCCAGACCCACTGGCAGAGGAGGTGGCACTGGTCTCCTGCTCTCTCCCAAATGGAGCTTTTCCCTCTTCAAGCTACCTAACTTAACTCCTTCCACCTTTGAATTCCATGCTGTCACAGTAACCCATCCTATACAATTAACCATTGTTGTTCTCTACAGTCCACCAGGCGCCTTGGGGGACTTCTTGGAGGAATTAGATCTCCTCTAACACATCCCTGAAACTGGCCCTGCAGCTGTACTTCTCGGAGACATCAACCTCCAGACAGGGAAGATAGACGAACTAACATCTCTGTTAACCACCTTTGCTTTCTCACTGTCTCCTTCCCCACCAACTCATAAAGCTGGCAATGTCCTTGATCTCATATTCTCAAGGAACTGCACTACTTCTAACCTCTCTGTAAACCCGCTCCACACATCCGATCACTTCTTCATTTCATTATCTCTACCCCTTTCCAAACATAACAAACTAATCTCTTCTAACTCTGCACCTGTCCTCCATAACCTCCGTTCCTTCTCCCCCTCTACCCTTGCCTCCTCCGTGCTCTCAGCCCTCCCTTCCTCTGACTCGTTCCAACTCCTGCCTCAAAACTCTGCTGCAGAAACTCTCCTCTCTACTCTCTCATCCTCTCTGGACTCTCTCTGTCCACTCACATCTCAGCAGGTTCGTCAGTCCCCTCCTGCTCCCTGGCTAAATGACGCACTGCGTGCTAATAGAACCATCCTTCGGGCAGCAGAGCGGAAACACTGGCACTGTCGCCAATTTGGGCAATTCCACAGTATCGAGCTTTTTCTCTCATTATACTGAAGCAAAGCTCTGCCATTGCTTTTGGTATTTGTTCAACACATTCGCAGCAGTCGGTTAGCGGGAGATGATCTATAAGATTATTATGATCCGGTAATGGCTCTACAACACCATCCTCCTTTAAATTTCTTCACTTTGTTTATTTTTCTTTTCACCTTCCTTCTTTTTGTCTTTTTCGTTTTCTGTCCTAGGCCCCTTTTCTTTTCATTCGCATTCTGCGTTTGCTTTTCATTTTTCTTCTCCTTTTCATGTTTCTTTTTCTTACTTTTTCTATTCTTTTCTGCAAATTGTCGTTTGCGATCTTGGCGAGTGGTATGAGATATACTGTTTCTATAAAGGTTATCTATAATACCATCTTTTAAAGAAAGATATTCTTCATATGTCATTTCATCATGGTCCTCTTTTGTCCTAAAGACCTTACATGGATATGATATAGAGGATACCTCTTCTTCGGGGACATCCTCTCCCCTACTTTGTAACATCCAGTCAGTAAGCCCATATCCGTTATCCTGGTGATAATAAGGGCAGGCTACATCAGATTTGGTTTTTCTCAGATCCATGGCTAGTTTTCAACGGTCGTCCTTAGTTTTATATGATTTGCTGAGTGGGTGGGACATATTGCGTTGAGTGGGAGGCCTCATCTGTAGAAAGTACTCTGTTTTATTAGATTTCGTTAGGATTCTGACTCTTAATGGCAGTTTGTCATTTTGAGGGTATTTCAGTGAAACGAGGCTGTTTTGAACATTTGACAGATTTATGCTTAAATTCTCTGGGAAAGTTACTGAAAGATACACTTTGTGTATAAAAGATGAAAAGTAGATAATGAAGTACTTTGTGTCAGTATATTTAGTTAAGAATCTGACTCTTAATGGCAGTTTGTCATTTTGAGGGTATTTCAGTAAAACGAGGCTGTTTTGAACATTTGACAGATTTATGCTTAAATTCTCTGAGAAAGTTACTGAAAAGATACACTTTTCTTTTTAAAAAAGCTGAAAAGTAGATAATGAAGTACTTTGTTTGAGGTGATTTCGTTAGGATTCTGACTCTTAATGGTCCTCTCTAAATTTGATTCAGGGTTTTGTTTTAAATGATTTGTGCTTTGTGTGTACAGACACACAGAAAACACAACAAGAAGGACTGTAATACACATGTATCAGACAAGCTCCCCTTGCTATAATGATGACTACAGTTTTTAGATGTAAAACAACACTTTTTTAATTTTTCACACACAAAATCAATAGTTATACTGATTGTAGCATCCCCAGGACAGTCTCCAGCTTAGAATTCCCCATATTACTGGAGATATCGTGATGGAGTTTTTTCACTTCAGTCAAAATATTCACGTGTATGCTGTTTTCGACGCAAAGATGCATTACATCTACAAACAGAGCATACAATGAGAGCACATGATACACTTTTGATGTTTGTTTCATTTCTGAGGTAATGTTACAGAATGTTTCGGAAAATGAAGATTCCAGGACCACTTTAAATGTTTCGTTTACAATCGTTTCCCAATGACCCGGAATAATACTGCCAGAACGAACTATATCCAAAATGTCTTCTAGTTTACAAACTTCAGCCATTATTTTTACACAGGGGTCACTACTCGTTCTGTTTTCAATCGTCCCCATCACCACTTATTAAAAGGGTAATGACTACATTCTGATCAATATATTTTTGTTTTGTATAGTAGTTTCCCATTTGTATTTTACTTATTTTACTTAAAAGAAAAAAGTCACTGCATTGAACAAGTCCCTGGCTTCTTCTCCATCCGACTGCTGTTTGTTAGTCTTATTCTTCTACATCCAACTCTGTATGGATATTTCAAGTCTCTCCTTGAGGCATCTGTATTTTACAAGCTTGTGCAGAAAAGCTTCCGAAGCGCGTCCTATCCTCAGTTTATCCTCGCGAATGCCTTTTTCAATAAGACTCTGGTCAATCACTGCAACGAAGTCGGCGAGCCAAAGTCTTTTCATTAACGCTTTGAAATTGTTTCTGAAGAAGAATTGTCATTCCGACAATCTTGTTGCCTCTGGTCGGGGTTACTGCGTCGGCATTCTTTGCAGATTTATTTTCTGTACCGATACATCACCATATCCAGAATATAAAACAACTCCGATTTCACTGTGTCCCTAAACCGAGACTTCTTGACCCGAGGAGTAGCATCAGCAGCAGTAGTACTGCAAGATTCGGGTTTCCCACATGGTGGTGTTGATGGTGGACTCTGTTCCTGGCTGCAACTCGCGGGGGGAGTCTTGGCTTTTCTCTGCTCCATGGCTAGTTTACAACGGTCGTCTTAGCGAGGTCCTTCGTTTTAGATGATTTGCTGAGTGGAGGGTGGGGCTTATTGCGTTGAATGGGGGTAGTAAATTATAGAATTGAGAGTTTTTAGAAAAAAGTTCTTTAAGCGTTGTAGCTTTTTCATCTCATCTCCAGCAATAGGTCATTATTTAAGAACAAGTAATAGTTTTGTCAAGATTCTACAGAAAAAAGTCAGAAAAGTATAGTATGTCAGAAATATGGAAAAGTCATTGTGTACAAATAGTATGTTGAAAATCAAAAAAGAAAAAGAAAACTCAATTCAATACAAATTAATGAATATTTTACCAGGTTCTAAAGTTTTGCACCCCTTAAAGAAAACCCCCTTCCTTACCAAGTACTTCATATTATACCCTTTGTTAAGTGTTGCGTACATCAAGGTGTATCTCAAAGTATCTTGGTAGCAGAAAATAACTAAAATATGTAAGTTTATCAGAAAAGAAAAAACCTTGTTTATCTGAACGAGTGTTGCATACGCCAAAGTGTGTCTAAAAGTATCTTAGTAACACAAGAAAAAAGAGAAGAAAGCGTTGATGTTAACAAAAACTGGATTTTTACACTGAAATAATAAATAAATAATTTCAAAAAGTGCTCTTTAAAAGAACAAATGTATTCAGATAAAGTATTTTGTTAGACTATTAAGTCCACGATGGTTACATTTAACACCTAAACCATGTGTACTATATGTTTGTTTTCCTAATAAAGCCAGAGTCACCTGAATTAATTTTGTCTCGATACCTTTTATTTTTTACATTTTGTAACAATTTTAAGACATTTGTTGAGAACAAACACTGTGGTTAAAATGAGTGTCTTTATGACGTCTCTCACACACAGTTGGTATTTTTCACAAAATTCATTTTTAAACACATCATCTTGATACAGATATAACACATTTTCGTAAGACAACCCCGACATTCTTTTTACATAGGTAGAATACACAATGCTTTTCTTTGAGGGGTCCTTAGTTTAAAATGATCTGGTGAGGAGGGTTTGACTTGTTATGTTGAGTGGGAGGCAGAGTCCTCTGTAAAGGTGAGATTCTTTTTCACCAGTATAATGTCCATCGATGTCTGACTCTGTTTAAAAAGTTCTTTAAGCTTTGTAGCTTTTCCATCAATCATTTTCAGCCAAGCAGTCAGAGGCACCCGTACAGATGTCTGAAAAACTCTGCATGTTGAGTTGAAATATTCCAAAACAAAATCATCAGAGGGGTCCTTCCCCCGCGTCTCCAAATGGCTTGCACGGTAATACCATCGCCCCGATGGTCCGCTTTTAGTTTCCCAGACGGTGCTTGTCAGGACTCTTCTTACTTCTGGCAGCGGGGAAATAACTCGTTCTTCTTCCTCCACCTTGAGGGGCGGCGGTGAAATCTCTTCTTTGATCTCGCGTGCTGTCTGTGTTTTTTTGCTTTTCTTTGCAAATATCTTGTACACCGCTGGTTCCACTATGGTTTCTTGATGCACTAAAGTGGTTGCGTGGAGATCTCTGGAAGACACCAGAGTTAACACAGCCCAATCTGTTGAGGTCAGTGTCGCTTTAACACTACGGGGTCCATACGTTTCTCCATTCTTCAGATTGTAGAAATGCAGTTCATTCGCCATATAGTTGAATACATAACCCCAAACATCGCCATTTTTCAGAGTCCATTATTCATGAAGATCTTCGGCTGGAGGTGTCTGAACCCGGCCCAGATATTGCATTCGTTTCTTGATTGGCGCTCCGGACTGATGGCTGTATGTTGTCACAGGCGTCTCGCTGATTAAACCCATATATATGCTGCTCTTGGCCATTGTTCTTTTTTGAAAAGTGCCTTGGTGATTGGAAATGACTGGCCTGTTATTTAGTTTGAGCGTATTTATTTTCGTCTATTTCCATCCCCTTACTTTTAAATGATCTGGTGAGGAGGGCGGGACATGTTATGTTAAGTGGAGGCGGAAACCTTGTACAAGCTGGAGGCTTCATGGAGTGAAATGGAGCAGAAACACACATTCTTTATGGGTACAGCAACATTCTAATATTATCCCTAGTACAACCTCACACAAACTTAATATTGGGTTTCCTTATAGTGGTGTAAAGTAATTATAAAAAGACAAAGATCATGTTTTTAAAATGGTCTTATTATTTCCCCTCTTCAGAGAGACTTTTCTTATAGTTAGTAAAAAAGTAATTACACATTAGTTCACAGTCGCTACAAATAAAAAAGAGAATATCCTCAGGTATCACTAATAAACAATATTACGAGTTTCTGAGATATTTTCACACAATATACTTGTAACTTTCTTACAGGGCTTCAGATATTTTTGCATGTCTGCATAAACACGGTTTCATCTTTCTTGAAACTGTCCGTTTTACAAAAGAGTGAAGAATAATGGCTGTTTTCTGCTTCTTCATCCTCTGAATTTTCCTCCCCCATCCCTCTTCCTTCTCATCGCACAGATAGTGTTCTAAATCTGCCTACCTTCCCTGCACTTTTGTGTATAAAAGCTGAAAAAAGTAGATAATTAAGTACTTTGTTTTAGTAGATTTGGTTAACCCCCTGACTCTTAATGAAGAGTAGTAAGCTTCTCTCGCTTTACGCAGTGCTTTCTTATATTCATTGAGAGTAATATGCCAAATTAAACGAGATTCTTCAAGTTTAGTGGAACGCCATATCCTTTCAAGTTGTCTCGACTTTTGCTTTATTTTGCGGGTTTTGGCATTATGCCATGGAGCTAATCCATGTCGTTTTATTTTCTTCTTTTTCAAAGGAGCAACAGAGTCTAATTTTATTTGCAGCGCATCTGTAGCACTATCAACAACATGCTCAATTTGGGGTGGTGTAAATGTTGTATAAGTTTCCTCCCCAACATGCAGACATGCTATCGAGTTAAGTATTGGCGGAATCTCTTCCTTAAATGTGGCTATAGCACTAACAGATAGGTTTCTGCTGCAGGAGCTTTTGACTAATGCTTTGTAGTCTAGTAACAGTACTTGAAAAGTTACTAAGAAATGGTCGGATAATGCAGGATTATGCAGTTCGACTAATAGTTGCTCAATTTCAATACCATAGTCGAGAGTGTGATTATAACAGTGGGTTGGTTTATTTACACTCGACGGAAACCAACATAATCTAATATAGAGTTAATTGCAACAGTAAGGTTATTTTTTATCATCGTCAACATGAATATTAAAGTCACCTACAATAATTACTTTATCTGTTTTAAGAACCAAAGTTGATACAACTTTAATTGTGATAAGAATTCTTAATAAGGACCTGGTGCACGGTACACTGTAACAAATAAGATTGGCTACAAAGTTTTCCAGGTCGGATGCGTAAGACTAAAAACAAGGCTTTCAAAGGAGGTATAATTTAAATTTGGTTTAGTATTGATAAGTAAACTTGAGTCAAAGATTGCTGCAACTCCACCTCCTCGGCCTGTGCCTCGAGGAATATGAGTATTTATATGGCTGGGTGGAGTGGCCTCATTTATACTGACATATTCTTCATGTATCAACCAAGTTTCAGTGAGACAGCATATATCGATATTATAATCTGATATTAAAGGTGGGGTAGGTATTGTACCCGGGTCCCCCACAGCAAAGACCAACGCTTATCTCAGTATGACACAGGGCCGCTTAGAGATTACGGGGGGAAAAGTCTACTATATATGGATATATTTCTCAGTATGTATATCAACGGGACATTTTCCTATCTTTTCCGCCATCAAAATGTATAAACGACACATCAAATCACATCTACAGACCAAGACGAAGCGAATGGAAGTACTCCCAGCGTGTGAAAAACGTGTATTTTATATTTAATGGTTCCAAATGAATAAACCTATTATACTAACTACCCTAAAATACTATAACACTACCTATACAATAATCAACTTCAAATATGGAGAGTCTGAGAAGATAACTTTCCACATATAATTATCTCTTGACTAAATATAAAAAATGTTGCATGCATGCCATAGCATGGATTCGAACTCGCGACCATCCGCACCAATGAGCAACGCTTATATCACTGCAACTGCACTGCTTAGAATCGGACAGCCTTGTGGTGGGGGAGGGTAATACAATTAAATGGCTCTTAGTACTGTACACGGTCGCAGGGTCCCCACATTTTGCAAGCGGGTTCCACACAAGTGCAACAACACACTCTCAAAGGCTCGGAGCGCCAAGCACATTTTTTGAATTGTTTTCAATTTGCTCATTCTTCTCCAGCAAAACCCTGTCTGACTCTACGAGTAAATCAGGATTTTGTGAGAAAGTTTGCCATTTGATTGAAAAAAAGGTTCTGGGTGGGTTAGGGTTCCCATACTTCAGATCCCTGATCTGGGCCCTATTTCGGCCCTTTTTGGGCCCTGTGAAAAAATTATCTCATATCTCTTTTAGGATTTCACGTTTTTTTAATTAAAAATATATTATAGGAGCGAAAGGTAGCAGCTGGATCCCTGAAATTCTACACCAGTGTACTACATATAACGGGGAACATTTGCTGTGAATATCAATTGCGTCACTCAAATGCTTGATTTTATATCAATATTATTCCAATGAAAAGCTAATTTGTCTAAAAGTGCTACTAATTCGTATCTTTTGATAACAACCTCTGATCGGTTCGGGCTCAGTGGCTATGCCCCATTTGAACGTATCCCGCATCCAATGGTACCCTCCGTGAGTCTCTAGTACCTCAGGGGGCGGAGATAGGGCAGTCAGACGTCAATGGCAGTAATGCATGATGGCATTTGATTGAAAAAAAGTTCTGGGTAGGGTTCCCATATTTCATATTCCTGATCGGGGCCCTATTTAGAGGCCCCCTGTGAACAAATTATCTCTTTAGCCCTTTTCAAAGTACTTTAAACACTCATGGAGCACTGCGGCTTCTCAAAAGGTCTTAACGGAAGGTTTTGTTACATTTTAAGCCGTAACCTTTGACATTTAGTTGCACCAGAGGCATCCATCTGCATCTGCACTCCGAGACGGTTAAAATGACATCAAGCTCAAAGCGGTCGGACCTTCCTTTGTGTTGTAAAGGGCACCGTACGGCATGGAAGCGTGACCTTTGACCTTTGGAGCTTTGTTACATTTCAAGCTGTAACCTTTGACATTAGGAGCAGCAGAGGCATCAATCTGCATGTACTTTTCGAGCCGGTTCTAATGCGCCGTCGAGGGTACTGTCGGCATTGCAAATGTGACCTCTGACCTCAGTTTTGACCTTGTCAAAGGTTGCAGGGTCCCCACATTTTGCAAGCGGGTTCCACAGACGTTAAGCAACACACTCTCAAAGTTTCGGAGCACCAACCACATTTTTTCAATTTTTTTCAATTTCCTCCTCTTCCCTCACCACAAGGGCATCAGATTCTTAGCTCCGGACAGGATTTTGTGAGAAAGTTTGACATTTTATTGAAAAAAAAGTTCTGGGTGGGCTAGGGTTCCCATATTTCAGATTCCTGATCTGGTCCCTATTTAGAGGCTCCCTCTCTTTAGCCCTTTTCAAAGTACTTTAAACACTCACGCAGCACTGCGGCTTCTCAAGAGGCCTTAACGGAAGGTTTTGTTACATTTCAAGCCGTAACCTTTGGCATTAGTTGCACCAGAGGCTTCCATCTGCATCTGCTCTCCGAGACGGTTAAAATGACATCAAGCTCAAAGCGGTCGGACCTTCCTTTGTGCTGTAAAGGGTTCCACACACGTTAACCAACACACTCTCAAGGTTTCGGAGCGCCAACCACATTCTTTCAATTTTTTTCATTTTCTACCCCTCCCCACCACAAGCCTGTCAGACCCTTAGCTTATGAGAGGATTTTGTGAGAAAGTTTAACATTTAATTGAATAAACATTTCTGGGTGGGTAAGGGTTCCCATATTTCAGATTCCTGATCTGGGCCCTATTTAGAAGACCCTGAATAAAAAATTAGGACCCCATATTAGGTTGACGGACACCCCCCCCCATAAGTACAAGTACACAGTAAGTGAATACTCCTTTTACTGTGTAATATGTGGAAAGTGGGACCCCATATTGGGTTGATGGACACCCCCCCCCTAAGTATAAGTACACAGCAAGTGAATACTCGTGTTACTGTGTAATATGTGGAAAGTGGGCCCTCATATTGCCTTTGGGCCACCCCCCCATGCAGTATAAGTACACACTAATGATAAGAGCGCCATCTATTGTCCAATGCATGCATATATACTCATATGCTGTGCGTGTACTATTTAGACTGCCAAGTGACGGTAAACGGCCAAGTCCATCCCATGGCCCTAATATATTGCCCACGGCTGTTATATCCCAATGGGACAAATGTCCATGCCGGCACTAGAGTGCTTCCCACACTGTTGAGATCTCCATATAAAGTGAATACTTAAAACAAAAGTTAGTTATAATCAAATATGATCAATCATATTCTTTTATAAACCCATCATGAGAATGCTTCTTGATGGATTTTGACTATGTATGTATGTTTACAATTTTATTTGTTGCTGTTTTGATAACTTTGCGTTTTAAAAAGAGGGTGTTGAGATCTCCATATCAGGTTGAATAATTAAAACGAAAGTTATTTTTAATCAAATATAGTCAATTATATTCTTGTATAACCCACTGTTACATTCCCTATTGGGCTAGGGGCACCAAAGGGACATGACCAGATTGGAATAGGTATATGTTACCGGTGGTTTATTTGTAACCAAAACAATGAACACAATAATATCCACGAACAGCCTGGACCAACAACGGACCAAACTGTTACGCTTTATCAAAAAGCGAACTCCAAAAGAGAGTTGCACAATATGATACAAAAGAAAGAAAGTAACTCACTTCTAAAGTGGAACAAAACACTAAACAAAATGAGGAGGTGTGGGAACACAGCTGTTGCTGATCAACAGGTGCTAATCACCTTGGTCTAAGCAATACTTCCACAAATTCTGATCTACAGGCGCTAAGCTAACCTGGGTCGAAGCTGTGTCACAATGTGAATAATCCTACATGCTGTTCTACAGGAGCTAAGGAACCTGGATCTAAGCAATACACACACACAAACCCTATACTAAACACAGAACACTACGACACACTGCTAATCAGTGTGCTCGCTCAGAAACCCTACTGAACACACTGCTAGGCAGTCTAACGAAGCACAGAATACACACTGCTAGTCAGTCTAAGGAATCACAGAAGATGGCAGTAACACAATGAGAGGCTTGAGGCGTCTGTCCCACAATACAGAGCCTCCAGAATGATGTCCGTGCCCGGCCTGTGTACTCCTCCCTCGAATGACGTGGCAGAAGCGGGCGGGGATTGGGTGACGTCCGTCAACCAAAACACAAGTGGTTTGTTAAATTGAGTGTAAGGCCTGTAATTGTTTATGGGTGTCACTGATAAGGGAGAAGGCAGTTTATCCCCTCTCCTCTCACAGCAGTACACAGGGAGGGGGGCTCCGGACTTAAGGAGAAACACACTGAGGCCCCAAAAAGGTGGTTATGTCATAGCCGAGAATAATATTTTGCAAGTCCTGCAGGGGTCATGTCCTTTTTACACAAACATGGGAAGGTGTGTCTTATGCCATAGCCAATAGAATATGTCTGGTCATGTCCAGTCCTGTACATCAGCGGCCATGCCCAGTTTCCACAAATATGGATATGGAGGAGGTGTCTTAGGTTTTTCTCTCCTGTTTTCGAGAATAAAGACACTGGCAGAGGGGGAGGAACTTTCTTTTTGGGAGAGAGCGAGAGAGAGGGGGTTCCCCTGGTATGCTCTCTCTCAGTAAGCTCTGTCCCTCAGAGCTGGGTTTTTGATCTCGGTAAGGTTCTCTCAGACTTGGTAAATATCTCTCAAATTTCTTGGTTGAATGCTGAGTGAATTACTTTGTTGAATGAGTGGAATGAATAGGTATGTGTTTGTGAATATTAGGCCCGCCACCTGTGAGGAATTTTCCTCCGAATTCATGCGAATAGTTATGGGTTTTTGAATGTTATTCCCTGCCGTCTGTGTCGGAAAAAAGGTATGAAATTGATGTGTATTGATTGGGTGAAAATGAATATTGTGATGTGCTTTTTATTAACACCGGTTATTTATGAGGAAATACCTCTAAATTATATCGGGAGATTTAAAAATCACAACTGAATTGGGCAGTTGAAAAAACAATTTTGGTAATAAAGGTAAAACTATGAATAAAGGTTTTAGATTAGAAAATAACCCCAGCATGTTTGTTTAATATGATTATAATGTTGTAAAGAGAGAAGGTAAACACCCTATTAGTTTGGACCTATTTTCTTCAAATAAACTGATCCCACCTTTTGGATTGGGATAACTTAAAAGACATATGCACTCTCCTCTCCTGCTTCAAAGGTAAGATTGCACCCTGCCACACTCACACTTAGGTAGGGCCACACCTCATTTACTGATATCAAAATCCTTCGGCATCGCTTAAACAGATTTAAGAGAGTTGTCTGAATTGAAACAGCAGTTAATTGAACCTGGTTCTTCGGGGAGTTAATAGAGGTGACGTCTTGCTGACGTTGGTGGATCTGAGCCAAGCAGTAAACTTACATAGACTCAATAACTTCGGTTAGGTCAATTAGTAGGTCTGAGTAATTTCCTGGAATAAATTATCAGCCCTCACCGACTCTTACACCACCTTTAAATCATTCACCAATATTGCTTGAGATGCTAGAGATCTTATGTTTAAGAGACCATAATTAATGTTCCTGTTTTGTTGCACTGTAGTAGTTGTTACATTTACTTTTATTAGGTTATTATGTATGACACCTCTATTAGGTTTTACCTTAAATTGTCCTTGGGCAGACACACACACCGTTAATATTGGGTATTTTATTGGGTTCGGGATTCCTATGGATGACTGCCTAGGAGAGAGCGCAGAGAAGCGTGTAAGACTGTGACTCCGCCTCCTGGTCTCAACTCCAGTTCGTCAAGGATTAAGTCGTCCACAAAGCCCTGAGATGTTTGCCAAAATGAGATCTGCACCTTCCAAAGTAGGATGAATGCCGTCTCTCTTAATCAGACCAGGTTTTCCCCAGAAGGCTGACCAATTATTTACGAAGCCCACATCGTGTGCTGGGCACCACCAATACAACCAGCGTTGAAATGATGATATGCGGCTATACATGTCATCATTGATCAGATTGGGGAGGGGACCAGAGAAGATTACGGTGTCCGGCAGTGTTTTAGCATATCTACACACTGACGCCACATTAACTTTGGTGCATTCTGATTGGCGTAAACGAACATCATTACCACCTACGTGAATAATAATCTTACCGTATTTACGTTTATTTTTAGCCAGCAGTTTAAGATGCGCCTCAACGTCGCCCACTCTGGCCCCCGGAATGCATGTGACTGTGGAGGCTTCGGTCTCTAAGTTCACTTATCTCATAATAGAGCTACCAATAACCAGAGTTGACTTCTCAGCGGGTGTCTCGCTGAGTGGGGAATATCTGTTAGATACGTGAACGGGTTGGTGGGGACCTGCGGGTTTCAAGTTATGCCCCTTCTGAACAGTCACCCAGTCTCCCGGCTGCTCTGGAGTTGCCGGGGGACGACTAATAGAAGCTACCTTTTGCCAGTCTGCACCGACTAAGATGGGCTTTACTGTAGCTGTGTGACTTTCTAAAATGCGGAGTCGGGCTTCTATGGCTATGATTCCCGCCTCCAACCTAATGTAGCAGGATGAGTAGTAAATGCTGTTGTAAGGCATATTCTTCTAAGCCTGTCACCACCAGGGGGCACCCTATAAAGGGGCAGAGGCTTCTAGCTGGCGGCCTCTTGTTCGTTGGTGCCCAGACCTACCCACTTCCGTTCTTGCTGTGTTTTGCTTCTGCCACCGGCGTAGCAGTGGGTCTTCCTGGCGATGCCTATCAAGTAACCGTAACTTAGAGAGCATGAAACTCTCTCCTCTCTGCCTGATCGGGCCAAGATAAGGCTTTAAAGAACCGCTGCTGTTTTGCTGCACCGAAAAAGACGGGTTTCTGACGTAGGGTCATCGCCTGTACTGCTGATCCTGTGTGCTGCCAAGTGCTAATTAATTGTCTGCTTCTGGCTATCGTGTCTGGTCTAATTTGGCATTGCCTACGGCAGTATCATCACCTGTCCTACCGATCCTGTGCTGCTGGACGCTACCTCAATTGTTCACTTTTGGCTACTGTGGTTGAGCCGGTTTAGCGTGGCCTACTCTGTTGGTCCGCTCCCCTAGTGGGATTTTAGTGACTGGACTGCTGGGCTAACTACTTTGGTTTAGTTATTCTTTCCTTCACCAATTTAAACTATTTTGTTTACTTTGTTTCTTTCATTAATAGTTTATTTAGTTTATTCCTATTTTCTTTCAATATTTTCTTTCTTTACTTTTGGCTTATTTACATCTAGTTTTGATATATCTTTGGTTAATTCATTTTTTGTTTATTGATGAAAGCTGTTTTGGTTTAGATTTTCTTTCTTTGCTTTTTGCATGATTGCCCGTATGGCTGCGTCTAATTTTGGTTTATTTCATTTTGAGTTATTCTGTGCTTTTGCCCCCCACTTATTGTGTTTTCCCTTTTTTCCTGTTTTAGTTACTGAGAGCTGAAGGTGGTGGTGTTGGTGTCCGAGGTGGTGGCTTCCCGCTTTCCGTGTGCTGTGCTTCCCCCAGGTTTTTGGATATTTTCCCCGGTGATTGTGTGAGTGTGGAACACTGTGACCGGGGTGACTTAGGTTTGTTTTTGCGGGATCCCTCCACTCATTTGTTGACCATCTCCCCCACTGGTAAGCCTAAGCCCTCTTGTTAGTTTTCCCTTTTGGATATAGCCCTGTGTTTTAAATTGTATTTTTACTATTGTACACAAATAAACGGTTCTATTTTTGATAATTGAAACACGTGTCTTGTTCCATGATTAACCGAACCTGTGTGTCCTAGTGACTTAAAACTTGTTATATTTCCCTGGGTGAAATTCCCGGGGTGGCGTTGTCGGACCTAGTGGTATAACCAAACTACTGTTAAATCAATGCATTTCTTCTGCGGCCGCTAATACACTAACAACTATACTACATGTAACACATGTATCGGTACCAGTAAAGGAGGTAGGGGAATAACCAAACATTCCAGGTAGAGCAGGAATTAGCACCCGAGGGTGGGGAAAGAGCTATGGTTAGCTATCAAGCTAAAGTAGCTACCGTTAGCAAACCCGAAAAGAGTGTAGGCAACTGTGGAGTTACAGTCGCTAAGAGAAGGAGAGTTGTGAGTGCTTAAGCTGTAGTAGCGTGTGATTAGAATTGACGTGTTTTGGTATGTGTCTGAACCTCTCTTTAGTGGTTCATTAATAAAACAGATATTTCAAAGTGTGCCTACTTTGTTCATGTACTGTTGAGGTTAATTTCAGTAGGTCTGTGCTATAATGTATTTTCCAAGTGTGAAGAGGAGGGAACTTTAGAATAGGGAACCTGTTCAGGTCCATTAGAGTCCAACTACTAGCTTATTGGTTATGAACAAGACTTCACTTTGAAATACGGAACATGTTCTTAGATATAAATACCATTTAATTTTTTATTTAGACACAATTAACACTTATAGTTTCATGTCTTGTTACATAAGAATAGATCATATTTGTTAAGTGTTATTATGGGAGAATTACTATTCTTGTGGTACTACTGCCTTATTAGGCCCATATTGAGCAGAGCATATTAAGACCCAAACTCATATACAACAAATCCCTTACTTGCAATAAATAAGCACTAATTAGAGGGTTATTGAGAATAAACTCTCAACTAATGGCCTAGTACTGGGAGAACATGGTCATTTAGAATAAGGCATTAATAAGTGTTTTATAATGACTAATAAAGAGCCAATAAACTGCTAATATGCATGTTAATTACCAACTAGTTCATGGTGAATTTGTGTACCTTAATATAAAGTGTTACCGAAACATTTATTATTTTAGAGCCAGACAACATTTGACACAATGTCTAGTTTATTTGTACAGAACCTTTCAACAACAGAGCAAAACGACAGTCTTTACATCAGACAGGCATGAAGAAAATGCATATTGAAAAATAATAGTATTATGCAAAAAAAAAGGAATCAAAAGGTTTTTTTCACAGATCTAAAGATATTGTAGTTGTTTTTCCAGCTGACTGCTATGTTAGGATGAGTCCTTGTACATTTCAGGAACTGCACTTTATGTTAAAGGTGTTTGGGCTCATGGCTCGCTGTATGAGGCAGCACATCCTCCCTTAATGTCTTTGTAAAAATAGAAATGCTTTCCAGATTTATATTTGCGGCCTTGTCTGTGAAAAAAGCCAAAGATGTTTTTTTTATACAAACCTAACATATCACACACTTGACAACTTGTCATTCAGAAATGTAATAATTATCACCTTTCCTCCAGGTGTTATTGATGCTGAGGAAATAAAATACACGACTTTAACATTAGCACCTTACACTTTACCAAAGAGAAGACTCTTACATATGATGCGGATTTTTGTTAAGTTGTGTCCATATATTAAAGGGTTAAAGAGCGGTGGGAAGGTGAAAAAGTACAGAGATAAAAAAATACGCAACATGTTGGGAACACCGCTCATATCAAACCTACTCTGTGAAACTTCAAAAAAAGCCCCGAAGGAGAAGTTGAACAGGGAAACAAGGTGAGGTGTGCAGGTGCTGAGAGCTTTCTGTCTGGTCTGTTTGGAGCCAGAGAAACACACTCTGAGGATCCTCATGTACAAGTAAAACATTAAAATTACAAGAGCAGCTATAACAGTAAACAGGTAAACAAATCCATAAACATTATTGACTGTAGTGTCAGAGCAGGCCAGTTTAACAACTGAGAAGTTATCACAGTACACTTTGTTAATGATGTTCCCACACAGCTGTAAAGATGCAGTCAGTGATATCATGATAACTACATTAAGAATGGGGAAAAACCAGGTTAGAGCAATAAACATGGCAGCTTTGTTAGAAGTCATACGTGTGTTATAATGCAGAGGATGACAGATAGCAAGATATCTGTCATAAGACATGAGGGCTAAATTATAAAACTGTACATTTGCATATGTATACAGAGAGAAAACCTGCAGGAAGCAGAGCGGAGCAGAAACAGTGTGAATGTCAGAGAGGATCTGAACCAGAAGGGATGGAAACAACCCTGTACTACCACACAGTTCATTTACAAACAGGCTGCACAGAAAAAGGTACATAGGTTAATGTAAGCTCCTGTTCACACAGATAACCACAATCAGCAACACGTTGGCACCTATGATACACATATATAAACACATGACAATCATGAAGAACAAGTATTTAAAAAAACCTGTGTGGAAGAAGGCACTCATTATAAAATATGAAACATGAGTAGAGTTCACCATGATCCTCCTCATTCAATGAAACAGATTATATACTCATCTCTCCTTAAAGTCTGTATGATGTTCAGATCAGAATAACGGAGCTCAGTTAGTGGAGGACATTGTGTGAAGCTGCAGACTGACTGAGCTCAGACCCCCTGCTGCTTTGACCTTCTTCAGTGAGGGGAGCCAATCACAGCACTCCATCCCTATTGTCAAAGGACCCACTGACCGACCTGTAACCATAGTTTAGAAAAATAACATGCGAACATTAGTCGTAATTAGTTAGAGTTGTTTGTATGAACTAATTTATGTATTTATTTAATCAATGACCATGCATACAAATACATCAGATTTGAGCTAATATCTAATTCCCATCTGCAGTCCTGAGGTATATAACAATCAATAGTCTTTATATCAGGCAGGCATGAAGAAAACACATATTGAAAAATATCAGTATTATACAAAAGCATTATAAGGAATCAAAATTCCTTTTACACAGATCTAAAAATATTGTAGTTGTTTTTCAAGCTGACTTCTATGTTAGGATGTGTCCTTATTAAATATACTTCAGTAGCCAGACCTTTAGATGTATTATTATAATTTGTTAAAAAAAAGCCTGAGTTTCAGAAAATCTAATTTCAACCTTCGATTATTATGTTTAAGATTGATTTAGGGATGATGGCCTTTACCTGCAAGGCAAAGGCCATGCAAGGCACCGGACAACCCCCTGCCCCACTCCCATTGCTGCCTGGGCGCTGTACAATAGCTGCCCACTGCTCCTAGTGCTAGACTCCTGGTACGAGGATGAGTTAAAAGCAGAGAACACATTTCACTGTGTGCTGTGTGCTCTGCATGTGTGACCATTAAAGAGGGTTTCATCCCTCCCATCCTATCCATCTCATAGAGTAAACAAATAAGTCTGATTCCTTATAACGTTTTTGTATAATACTATTATTTTTCAATATGTATTTTCTTCAATCCTGTCTGATGTAAAAACTGTCGTTTGGCTCTGTTGTTGAAAGGTTCTGTACAAATAAACTAGACATTGTGTCAAATGTTGTCTCCGAAAAGTTAACTCAGACTTTTTCCGACTCTGGAGGAATGTAAGGAGAGTTGTCAGGGGACTCTACCCGCCTCATAAGACACTATATTCGGATACATTTGTCCATTTTCACCCATTTTCCCTGACATGGGAGTTGACAGGGGACTCCACCCGGGTTATGAGGCACTATTTTCGGATACTTTTTTTCATATTCACCCCTTTTTAATGGTTCTCCAAAAAGTTCAGTTAATTATTACGATTTAATTCAATTATATGAACATTTTGTACATCTTTTGTCCACGTTAGCACACAAAACATTCACACAAAACATTCTCTCATTTAAAGGTCCCATGACATGATTTTCTGGTTATCACCCGTCCCCTTGTATTATGAAGCTTTTTATGCATAAACGGTCTGCAGAGTCACAAACCCTCAAAGTACACCCTGCAGCAAGTAAAACTCTAACACAGAAAAGACCTGTCTGTGCTCTAAAATAATACATGTTTCGGTAACACTTTATATTAAGGTACAGATGTAGCGCTTCATTTCAGACGCCTACCCGGGCGGGTCCGTGATCTGCACGGGGTGGGCCCCTGCTGAAAAGGAAAACCCCCCCGCAGGACTTGAAACGCCCCCTTGATAAATACATTTAATTATAATGAAACCAGCAGCAATGGATCATGGATCCACCAGGGGGAGCCGTGAAAAGCTGCCACACTGGAACTCATGTGAAATAAACAGCTGATCTACAGGGATCTGATATAGCAGATATTTGTTAAGATCCATATATGTCACGGATAGGATCATATTCTGTGCTAAGTAAGAGACATGTAATCATTTACTAAACATCACCATGTTTTTATTTAACAAAATAATGTTTAATTCACGTTGGCGTAAGTACAAAACCATCGCTATGTTTTTAGATCAGGAAATGCATCCAGGGTCAAACAAACGATGTTCGATCGTGATCCTCGCGATCATTTAATGTATCATATGTTCGCGAGTTGAAATGAATGCACTCAATTTAATCCACGTGAGTTTACAACAACAACAATAATCGCTTTGTTTTTATATCACATCCGACGGAGGAAAATGCAGCAGCTCTCTACCGATCATCCTAATCCCACGGGCAAACAATAATATGTACAGTGCTAATAGTTTACTGTATTATTAGTGTCTAATATTACTGCTATAATAATCACACATTGAGTTGTTGAAATCAGACCGTCGTTTTTTTTAAACGCTCTGAATGAAACGGCAGCTCTCAGGTGATCAGCTGTGTGTTTACACAATAACATATGCATAGTAATTTAATACCTTCCAACACACATTGTAAGAATAGTTCTGTTTCATATGAGTGTTGAGAGCCGTATCCACAAATCTACTAATTTTGCCCTCAGTGCACCAGATTGATGCATTTAACTTCAATTTAAATAAAAACATCTTCTGTTATAACAACAATAACATTATAAATAGTAACATAGCATGGTATTGCACATTTACTGTAGCTTTGAGTGTTACTGGCCTGAGATTTTTTTATTACATGAATGAAGGTGACTGAGGCTTTTTAATATAGACTTTTCAGTGTCCCACATTTTGCACAGAACTGTCCCACATTAGGAAAACAGATTGTCTCAGACAACTTGGCACTAAGAGTACTAATATGTCTACCATTTATTTTATGAGTTTAATATCTGCATGTTCTCTTTTGGTTTGATTAGGACACATCCTGGGGATTTCAGAATGTTACTGGATTTTGATTTATTGTATCGGCTTCATGTCGCAATATATTCCCGAAGTCTGAAATGCAAAAATGTTCCACATTAGGGCAATTCACCCTACATTTAATCATTTTGTTTATTTTTAACGAAATAAATGTGGTTTAATCCATCATGAAATTAATGTAGGCTATTTACTTAGTACATATCTGACATTAACGATTAACACACTGTTCATACTGCTCACAGGCTGATATCTAGTGTATTCATACCCCTCACTGTTTATTCATCATTCAATTCATTATATATTTTATTCTGTAGATTGTGAACATTACTTTTCACTTTACTGCTTGTTGCACCTGGTTAGAAGCTAAACTGCATTTCGTTGTCTCAGTACCTGTAATCTGTGCAATAACAATAAAGTTTAATCTAATCTTGAGCAGGAACTAATGTAGCCTATTTACTTAGTACATATCTGACATTAACGATTAAACACATTTGTGCATTCTTTATGAATGCAAACCGAGTCATTTCGTTTATTTTTAACTAAATAAATGTGATTTAATCCACATAATTTACTGTGTTAATTGTTTACTTAGTATTGTTTAACTTGAATGTTCTTCACTTTTTAAATGCCTCTGTGATGTGCTGCTACCCATTTCCCCTCGGGGACTAATAAACGAATACTATGACATTAACGATTAAACACATTAAGTGCATTCTTTATGAATGCAAACCGAGTCAAGCCGACTCTAATAAACGAATACTATATATTGAACGTCTATTGAATGGCCTTTGTATGTATACAGTACAGTATAGCCCAAGCATTTACACCTTCCTTTTTTCCCGTCAAGAGTTTGAATTGGAGAAAGGTAATCGATGGTGCTTTTATAGCCTATTGCATAATAACTGTGTGATTTATATTGCTTTTCAAATGCATATGGCCACCCATTTACACGGCTCTTCCCGTCAAGAATATGAATAGAACTTAGTTAGATCACTTTACATTTCTGCGAATGAATTTTTAATCACACACGTCTCCCCATCCCGAAAATAATAAAGAAAATAAAAAGAGGAAACAATTTTCAAGTTCAGTTTTCACCATTTTATTTAAAATACAGTACTGACATACAGTAACAGACACATGCTGTAGGCCTATCTGCTGCGGAAACCAGGACGAGCGATTTCGGGATCTGTTTTTCTGGGGCTCCTCAGTCTCTCGTTTACCCGGCTCCTGATCTTATGCCACTGGTCAATGTTCAGATTTGGGAACCGATTGGAAACATAAGACTCAATCTGTTGCTTCACATTGAGGGGAAGAGGCATTTTCCCATTGGTCCCAGTCCAGTTGGTTATTTTCACCATTCTCCTATATGTTACAAATGGCGTTATGGCCATGAACATATTAGCAGCATAGATCTCAGGGCGATGCTGTCCCTTAAAAAAGCTGTCCTGGTAAAAACTTTCCTCTCGTTCTGAGGAAACAGCCCTGGTGGGTTCATACCGTTCTCCAGCCCCAACCCCCCCATGTGTCCTATGTATGTTGGGGACCCTTTGTTTAAAACTAATTGGCCATCGGAATGTGTGGAGTCACATTCCACAGCTCTCCCCCCTCCTGTGATCCCCCGCACACAGAGAGAAAGGGAGAAAAACTAAATATACATGACATACTTTGATTTAGTAGATTTCGCATGAGAGCAAAATGAGAATATATGTGTGTAAGAGTGAAAATATGCTGCATTTTGAATGTCCGATAGTCCACCATTTCCACCGGAAATATAAAACATTTAATAAAAGTGAAAAACAATGAGCAAGACTTAACGTATTCATTATAATTAATTATATTTATTTCGTTTGGATGTAGGTGATCTTCTACTATATGAACATTTTGGACCCAAAATCACAACAAAAACGTAAAAACAGATTTTGAAAATTATTTTATTTTTCACAACACAAACATACACAACGAAACCATTTAAAAGCTGGAAATATATACATGGGATGTGACTATGATAATGTGAACGTTTGATTGAGGTAGCATGGGATTTCATTCTGATAAGGCAAAAGTGTTATTATAAATATAATACAAATATATATATATATATACACATTATGTACACAAATCTGTTTTTTCTGTCTTTATCTGTGCCACGCTTCAAAGCGGTTTCTGTCAACTACGACACAGAGGGCAACATCACAGATTCCTCCTCCTCCATGTCAAAAAACAAGCTTAAAGCTTGACTCACGTTCAGAGTTCTCTTCATCATAGTTGAGTCTTCAAAACTCTAAATATATCTAACTATATCTACATTTTCAATGTTTGTTTGTCACTTTACTTCAATCGCAGTCTCCCACAGCCTGTCTTCGTATATCTTCGTCTCTCTCCATTTCCCGCCGTCTCTCTTCGGTTCCCGCCGTCCCTCTTCGTCTCTTTTCGTCTCGTTTCGTATCACTCCGTTTACCTGATTACCTCACCCCTTCCTGGTAAATACATCCTGTTGAGCAGAATCTACAGTTTCCAGTATTTTCCGTTTCGTAAAAGGATAAAATACGGCGAAAATATTAAAATATGTGCTTCCATTATTCATACTTCTGAAATATATCTGTATTAACTTTATATCATCGTATGTCCGTGTTTATTGGGTATTTTTGCATGAAACAAAGACTGGCATATAGTTTCGAGCCAGTACTTTCGACAGAAATACACATATACATCCTGTTGAGCAGGATCTACAGTTTCCAGTATTTTCCGTTTCGTAAAATGATCAAATATGGCGAAGATATTCAAATATGTGCTTCCATATTTCATACTTTTGAAATGTATTAACTTTATATCACCGTATCTCCGTGTTTACTGGGTCTTTTTGCATGAATCAAAGACTGGGATATACCGTAGTTTCAAGCCAGTACTTTCGACAGAAACACACAGCAATGTTGTCCGGACTGTTGTTTTTATGCGGCACCGGCTTGAACAGGTCATGTGATCTGATCACGCCGGCGTGACGGTCGACTCCAAAGGGTTAATATTAAATACAAATAAGTATTTTTACAACTTGTATTTAGAAATACTCTGTTGTAATTATTGATGCATACATGTGTTCATCCATTCAATGTGGCATCTGCTATAATGGGGTTAATGTATGATATTACTTAATAATACAATACATTATAATATATGATATGATAATTACATTTTAGTTTTATTCATTTCTTATTTCATAGTTTCTCATTATTATTATTATTTTGTATCGCTCATCTTATTTTTGATTTTATTAATCTGTGTGAATCTGTGCTGTCCTGTTTTTCACTCTCACCCTGTTGCTGTTTGAACTACTGAATTTCCCCACGGGATTAATAAAGGTCCATCTTATCTTATCTTAATGTATAAGTTGATTTACTTCAATCTACTGTACAATATTACAGGAAATATACTGCATAAAGCAAACTATATACTTTATTTGATCTAAAATATTGATGTTTCTACAACACCCATTGTGTATTTTCTGAATGAAGCGCCATCTCATGGTTAAATCCTGTAATTGAACAAATGGGGAAATTGGGCAACGCCCTCTAGCAATTTGGCAACACCCCCAGCCACTGGCATCCGCTGGGCTTTTGACTGGGACACACCCATTTGAGTCTGATCTGGAGTGCTACATCTGTAGACAAATTCGCTATGAACTAGTTGTTAATTAACATGCATATTAGCAGTATATTGGTTCTTTATAAATCATTATAAAACACTTATTAATGCCTTATTCGAGTTTTTCCTCAATAACCCTCTAATTAGTGCTTATGTATTGCAAGTAAGGAAGTTGTTGTACATGAGTTTTGGTCTCAATATGCACTGCTCAATATGGGCCTAATAAGGCAGTAGTACCACAAGAATGGTGTTACAACCCGGCTCCTGGGCTACAACAAAAAGCAGGGAGGCGAGACGAGTGAACAATAAAGACCTTTATTTTCATAAACAAAATGATCAAGCGGCACCAGCAACAGATCCCCGTGGCTGGCCCGGAGAGAGAGCCCAAAGAAGTCACAGAGACGTATCCGGCTTGGCTCCTCTTCTATTCTTTCCGCAGGTGTAGCTCATCAGGCAGGTATCCTCATCCAGCAGGTGCAGCTCATCAGGCACTGGAACCTGTAATAATAATTAATTCCTTACATTTATTATAGCGCTTTTTGAATGACTCAAACCGCTTTACATATACACACATTACACATATATCATACATGCAATGGTCAGAAACTGAAAAATGTTCATATAATTGAATTAAATCATAATAATTAACTGAACTTTTTGGAGAACCATAAAAAAGGGGTGAAAATGTAAAAAGGTATCCGAAAACAGTGCCTCATATCCCGGGTAGAGTCCCCTGTCAACTCCCATGTCATTCCTCCACAGGCAAAATAGTCAGATTCAAGTTTTTGGAGAACCAGGGAAAATGGGTGAAAATGGAAAAATGTATCCCGAAAATAGTATCATATGAGGCGGGTAGAGTCCCGTGACAACTCCCCTTGCATTTTTGGACAACCATAGAAAATGGGTGAAAATGGGAAAAAGTATCCGAAAATAGTGCCTCATAACCCGCGTAGAGTCCCCTGACAACTCCCCTTACATTCCTCCAGAGTCGGAAAAAGTCTGAGTTCATTTTTGGAGAACCAGGGAAAATGGGTGAAAATGGAAAAAAGTATCCGCAAATAGTGCCTCATAACCCGGGTAGAGTCCCCTGACAACTCCCCTTACATTCCTCCAGAGACCAGTTAAAAAACTTAAAGTTTGGTAAGAACCATGCTGGGGGGTCTCCATGCAACAATTGTATCCGAGCCAGAGCACACATGGAGCAGATGCATTCCTCCATGATGTGAAACATCACATTCTTCTGAGTCCTCTCAAAAAACGGGTGTCCGATTTCGTGCGGTTGGTAGCTTGAAAATGATGAATGCATTTTTGTGACGGAGGAAGGGAGGCCTCGATTCCCCTCCCCGTTGTAAAATGTCCGGGGCTTCAGCCCGAAGCACCGAAGGGTTGAGCTTTTTTGAGAAAAAAGTGTTAAAATGCCTGATTAATATGTTCGTAATGCTGGCAGCAGGTTCACTGCTGTTAGTAGGGTCTCACACGCACAGGCACACAGGCAGAGACCCAAAGTGATGCATATGGCTATTCCACCCCGCAATAAGTCTTTGAAAGCAGCGGAAAAGTGCTGTGAATACAGGGAGAGAGCAGCCAGAGAGAAGCACATGGCTCTTGCACCCACACTGCCCCCAGAGAACAGGCTGCTTCACAGCACTTTACAAGCCAGGAAAAGTGATTGAATCCTGGGTATACATGTTTTAAATAGTCTGATACCTCCAGGGCGCATCACCGCATTTTACAAGCCAGGGAAGGTGCCTGAATCCTGGGTAAACATTGTTTAATTGTTTAAGTGTTTTTAAATGTGTGAAACAGTGTTTTGTCACTTTCAAAACTCTCCGGTCATTGACTGGAGAAATTGGGTCGACGTTGTTTTGAATCTGAGCGTTAATATTCCAGTGAGACGAAGTACGTACAATGACCGGAGTGATCCCATGTTAATTTTGTCCCAAAACCGGAGCATTCCCTCACATACTCTAGGGACTGATGGGTAGACTGGGTGGACATTTACTACCGGCCGCGGTCGGCCAAATGTACAGGGTAGTGGGTCCAGATCACGGGCGTTAATGCATAGCGGGAAGTCTATTAAATTGAAATTTTAAATAAGTGTTTAACGGTGATTTAAACTAGTTTATGCGGGGAAAAGAGTGCTCAAAATCGGATTAAACATGCCATTTCATCCACACCTGACGACTCCCATTAAAAGTGATTGAAATGTACAGGACTCTGTCCATTTCAATCACATTTGATGACCCGTCCAGGGTGACTTTCTTCCCCAGGAATTAGTGTCTGAAAGCTGGGTAAGATTACTTTAAATACAGTGTGCACATGGCTTTATTACCCAGGAATTAGTGTGTGAAAGCTGGGTAAGTTTGATGTGAATTTAAGGAAGATATGGCCATTTCATACACACCTCACGACTCCCATACAAAGTGATTGAAATGTACAGGAATCTGTCCATTTCATTCACATTTCTTACCCAGGAATTAGTGTCTGAAAGCTGGGTAAGATTACTTTAAATACAGGGTGCACATGGCTGTATTACCCAGCAATTAGTGTGTGAAAGATGGGTAAGTTTGCTGTGAATTTAAGGGAGATATGGCCATTTCATCCACACCTCACGACTCCCATTAAAAGTGATTGAAATGTACAGGAATCTGTCCATTTCATTCACATTTCTTACCCAGGAATTAGTGTCTGAAAGCTGGGTAAGATTACTTTAAATACAGGGTGCACATGGCTTTATTACCGAGCAATTAGTGTGTGAAAGATGGGTAAGTTTGCTGTGAATTTAAGGGAGATATGGCCATTTCATCCACACCTGAATACTCCCATCAAAAGTGATTGATATGTACAGGAATATGTCCATTTCATTCACATTTCTTACCCAGGAATTAGTGTCTGAAAGCTGGGTAAGATTACTTTAAATGCAGTGTGCACATGGCTGTATTACCCAGTAATTAGTGTGTGAAAGATGGGTAAGTTTGCTGTGAATTTAAGGGAGATATGGCCATTTCATCCACCCCTGAATACTCCCATCAAAAGTGATTGAAATGTACAGGAATCTGTCCATTTCATTCACATTTGACGACGCGTCCAGGGTGACTTTGTTACCCAGGAATTAGTGTCTGAAAGCTGGGTAAGATTACTTTAAATGCAGTGTGCACATGGCTGTATTACCCAGCAATTAGTGTGTGAAAGATGGGTAAGTTTGCTGTGAATTTAAGGGAGATATGGCCATTTCATCCACACCTGAATACTCCCATCAAAAGTGATTGAAATGTACAGGAATATGTCCATTTCATTCACATTTGACGACGCGTCCAGGGTGACTTTGTTACCCAGGAATTAGTGTCTGAAAGCTGGGTAAGATTACTTTAAATGCAGTGTGCACATGGCTGTATTACCCAGCAATTAGTGTGTGAAAGATGGGTAAGTTTGCTGTGAATTTAAGGGAGATATGGCCATTTCATCCACACCTGAATACTCCCATCAAAAGTGATTGAAATGTACAGGAATATGTCCATTTCATTCACATTTCTTACCCAGGAACTAGTGTCTGAAAGCTGGGTAAGATTACTTTAAATGCAGTGTGCACATGGCTGTATTACCCAGCAATTAGTGTGTGAAAGATGGGTAAGTTTGCTGTGAATTTAAGGGAGATATGGCCATTTCATCCACACCTCACGACTCCCATTAAAAGTGATTGAAATGTACAGGAATCTGTCCATTTCATCCACATTTGATGACCCGTCCAGGGTGACTTTCTTCCCCAGGAATTAGTGTCTGAAAGCTGGGTAAGATTACTTTAAATACAGTGTGCACATGGCTTTATTACCCAGGAATTAGTGTGTGAAAGCTGGGTGAGTTTGCTGTGAATTTAGGGAACGTATGGCCATTTCATCCACACCTGAATACCCCCATTAAAAATGCATGAAATGTACAGGACTCTGTCCATTTCAATCACATTCGACGACCCCATTAGAAATGCATGAAATGTACAGGACTCTGTCCATTTCATCCACATTTGACGACCCGTCAAGGGTGGCTTTCTTACCCATTATGTACACCGACAAAGCCACCTCTTCGGGGCCGCTCCAAGAACCCCAAAACACGGACGCAGCAGCCCCAGCATCTCTCCCTGACATGAGCAAACAGGTTATTTCAGACTTCCATGAAATACCCCGGGGAAAAGCACCTCTCTGTGGCCGCTCCAAGACCCCCAAAACACGGACTAAGGAGCTCCAGGATCTCTCCCTGACATGCGTACTTCCAGAACCTCGCACACCTTGGGTCCCCGGGCCCCCGAACTTAAGCACTCCCCCACGGACTAAACCCAGATGATCACACCCTCAAGAATCTCGTGCCCCTGGGAATCTTAAAGGGGGGTGTATTTTGCGGTGCTTTATCGTCCGCCCATCGGCACCCATAGTCGGCCTCATTCACAGCAGCAGCACCCACCCTCCAGTGGAGAATGTTCTCGTGCCCCTGGCAACACTTAAAGGTGTTGTATTTTGCGGTGCTTTATCGTCCGCCCATCGGCACCCATAGTCGGCCTCATTCACAGCAGCAGCACCCATCCTCCAGTGGAGAATGTTCTCGTGCCCCTGGCAACACTTAAAGGTGTTGTATTTTGCGGTTCTTTATCGTCCGCTCACCGGCTTCCATATTCGGTTGTGTGTGCCTGGCAAAGACGTGTACCCAAACTCAAGCACTCTGACTAAACACATAAGGATATCCGGGTAAAACCTTAGTGCCTCTGGTAAACCATGTAATGAAATCAGCTCCGTGATGTGCCACGTGCACATCACTTGGGTAAAAGGAGCTTTGGGACGCCCTGCAAATCACATTTGGTGTATTTCCAGAAAGCTGTGAAAATACACCTACATCCAGCATGTCCTGTACTGTCTTGTCCTGTAAAATAGCATTTTGTTTATTTCCATCATTTGGGCAAATACACATATTTGGGGATTTGACCCTCCCGGCCATCAGAGTCGAACCCGCAGTTTGGAGGAACCGACCGCCAGAGCACCGGCACGAGGACCCGGGGAGGAGGCCCTCCAATGGCGGGTCAAATTTGCTGATAGCACAGCTGACGGCTGGACACTAGCCGTAGAGGAACGCCAGGGCAGGACCAGGCAGTTCACTCTTTGCAGACAAGCATATGGGGTTGGTACGCAGGATCAAACGGGTAGCCTGTGATGAAGTACGGTCAACCCTATACCATGGTAAGGCTCCCTCTCCCGAATCAAACCATGGTTCTCCGTTACCCGTGGTCGCTACGAGGGCCTGTGAGGTTATCCAGAGTCACCAAAGGTCCCAGGGCGCCCCGGAGAGCACACCACATGGGTTTTGGATCTGATAAATGCACGATTCACGGAACTTCACCGAAGGTCAGCGTTCGTTGACATCTATTAGGTCTAGACATGTCACAGTCACCCAAGTAACGTTGAGCAATCAAGGGAACCATAACTGATTCGATGAGAGTAGCATGTTATGAAGTAGGGTCGACCATATATCATGTGGAGCCACCGAACACTGGTCCCCGGGGGAACCGGTGCCCGGAGCAAGGCCAATTGCCGCAGCTATGCAACAGTGGAGGGTTCGAGAAACAGTGTTTGCCGGGTGCACCGCGGCGGAGGTGGGGAGGTTCCAGCCCGGAACCTCCGTCCCGCCGCGGGACCCGTGGTGGGACACCTGAGTCAGACGGGTCGTCTCGGTCACGCTTCATATCGGGCGGTCAGGAAGGCTGTGCTCCCCGGGGTTACCCCCGCGCAGCACACCCTCCCGGCCATCAGAGTCGAACCCGCAGTTCGGAGGAACCGACCGCCAGAGCACCGGCACGAGGCCGGGCCGGCGGAGGACCTCCGATGGCGGGTCGCGTTTGCCATTCGATCAGTGAGAAATCAGGACTTTTTGGAGAACCAGAGAAAAGGGGTGAACATGGGAAAAAAGTACCCCAAAATAGTGTTCCATAAGGCGGGTAGAGTCCCCTGACAACTCCCCTTGCATTCCTCCAGAGTCGGAGAAAGTACAAGTCAACTTTTGGAAGAACCAGAGAAAAGGGTGAAAATGGATAAATTGTATCCCAAAATAGTGTTCCATAAGGCGAGTAGAGTCCCCTGACAACTCCCCCTACCTTCCTCCAGAGTCGGGAAAAGTCTAAGTTAACTTTTTGGAAGAACCATGTACGGTCAACCCTATACCATGGTAAGGCTACCTCTCCCGAATCAAACCATGGTTCTCCGTTACCCGGGCCGGAGGAGGCCCTCCGATGGCAGGCCGCTCCAGGAGCAGACCCCTGAGCAATAGTATTAGTCCGACCATCCAGCACCGGCATGTGGACCCGGGGATGAGGCCCTCCGATGGCGGGTCAAATTTGCTGATAGCACAGCTGACGGCTGGACACTAGCCGTAGAGAAACGCCAGGGCAGGACCAGGCAGTTCACTCTTTGCAGACAAGCATATGGGGTTGGTACGCAGGATCAAACGGGTAGCCTGTGATGAAGTACGGTCAACCCTATACCATGGTAAGGCTCCCTCTCCCAAATCAAACCATGGTTCTCCGTTACCCGTGGTCGCTACGAGGGCCTGTGAGGTTATCCAGAGTCACCAAAGGTCCCAGGACGCCCCGGAGAGCACACCACATGGGTTTTGGATCTGATAAATGCACGATTCACGGAACTTCACCGAAGGTCAGCGTTCGTTGACATCTATTAGGTCTAGACGTGTCACAGTCACCCAAGTAACGTTGAGCAGTCAAGGGAACCATAACTGATTCGATGAGAGTAGCATGTTATGAAGTAGGGTCGACCATATATCATGTGGAGCCACCGGACACTGGTCCCCGGGGGAACCGGTGCCCGGAGCAAGGCCAATTGCCGCAGCTATGCAACAGTGGAGAGTTCGAGAAACAGTGTTTGCCGGGTGCACCGCGGCGGAGGTGGGGAGGTTCCAGCCCGGAACCTGCGCCCCGCCGCGGGACCCGTGGTGGGACACCTGAGTCAGACGGTTCGTCTCGGTCACGCTTCATATCAGGCAGGCAGGAAGGCTGTGCTCCGCGGGGTTACCCCCGCGCAGCACACCCTCCCGGCCATCAGAGTTGAACCCGCAGTTCGGAGGAACCGACCGCCAGAGCACCGGCACGAGGCCGGGCCGGCGGAGGCCCTCCGATGGCGGGTCGCGTTTGCCATTCGATCAGTGAGAAATCAGGACTTTTTGGAGAACCAGAGAAAAGGGGTGAAAATGGGAAAAAAGTACCCCAAAATAGTGTTCCATAAGGCGGGTAGAGTCCCCTGACAACTCCCCCTACCTTCCTCCAGAGTCGGAAAAAGTATAAGTTAACTTTTTGGAGAACCAGAGAAAAGGGGTGAAAATGGGAAAAAAGTACCCCAAAATAGTGTTCCATAAGGCGGGTAGAGTCCCCTGACAACTCCCCCTACCTTCCTCCAGAGTCGGAAAAAGTATAAGTTAACTTTTTGGAAGAACCATAGAAAAGGGTGAAAATGGATAAAATGTATCCCAAAATAGTGTTCCATAAGGCGGGTAGAGTCCCCTGACAACTCCCCCTACCTTCCTCCAGAGTCGAAAAAAGTCTAAGTTAACTTTTTGGAAGAACCATAAAAAAGGGTGAAAATGGATAAAATGTATCCCAAAATAGTGCCTCTTGAGGCGGGTAGAGTCCCCTGACAACTCCCCTTGCATTCCTCCAGAGACCAGTTTGAAAACTTAAAGTTTTGTGAGAACCATGATTGGGGGTCCTCCAGGCAACAATTTCATCCGATCCAAAGTGCTCATGAGGCGGATAAATTCCTCCATGATTTCCCCATCAAGTGAAAATAGGTCGTTTTTTTCTAAGTGCTCTCAAAAACCGGGTTTCTGATTTCGTGCAGATGGTAGCTTGGAAAAGATGAATGAATTTTTTGGACGGAGGAGGGGAGGTCTGGTTTCCCCTCTCCGTTGTAAATTGCAACGGGGGAGTGCAAAAGTCTCCGGGGTTTCGTCCCGAAGCGCCGAAGACTTGACCCCCTCCCCCGTTGGCACTTAGCCGTTTTTCCAGAATTTTCAAAAACTTCATTTTTGATTATTTTAACATATAATTGACCGTTTTCTTTACTTGTTTTTGCTTTCCACGGGTGGGGACGCATGGCAGGCCACCTATGAGCTTCCAAATTCGGCCTGGAACCTCCGGGAATTATGGGTTAAGCTCCATATACTGACGACCCCCATTAAAAATGCATGAAATGTACAGGAATCTGTCCATTTCAATCACATTCGACGACCCCATTAAAAATGCATGAAATGGACAGGAATCTGTCCATTTCAATCACATTCGACGACCCCATTAAAAATGCATGAAATGTACAGGAATCTGTCCATTAAAAATGCATGAAATGTACAGGAATCTGTCCATTTCATCCACATTCGACGACCCCATTAAAAATGCATGAAATGTACAGGAATCTGTCCATTTCATCCACATTTGACGACCCAGTCACGGTGGCTTTCTTACCCAGAAATTAGTGTGTGAAAGCTGGGTAACATTGATGTGAATATAGGGAGAATATGTCCATTTCATCCAGGGAGATGTACAGGGCTTTCTTACCCAGGAATTAGTATGTGAAAGCTGGGTAAGTTTGCTGTGAATTTAGGGAGGATATGGCCATTTCATCCTCCCATTAAAAATGCATGAAATGTACAGGACTCTGTCCATTTCAATCACATTCGACGACCCCATTAAAAATGCATGAAATGTACAGGACTCTGTCCATTTCAATCACATTCGACGACCCCATTAGAAATGCATGAAATGTACAGGACTCTGTCCATTTCAATCACATTCGACGACCCCATTAAAAATGCATGAAATGTACAGGACTCTGTCCATTTCAATCACATTCGACGACCCCATTAAAAATGCATGAAATGTACAGGACTCTGTCCATTTCAATCACATTCGACGACCCCATTAAAAATGCATGAAATGTACAGGAATCTGTCCATTTCAATCACATTCGACGACCCCATTAAAAGTGCATGAAATGTACAGGAATCTGTCCATTTCAATCACATTCGACGACCCCATTAAAAGTGCATGAAATGTACAGGAATCTGTCCATTTCATCCACATTCGACGACCCCATTAAAAATGCATGAAATGGACAGGCCGAAGACTTGACCCCCTCCCCCGTTAGCACTTAGCCGTTTTTCGAGAATTTCGAAAATCATCCATACTTACATAACATGAGACCCCAGACCCCCGGAATTAAGCACTCCCCAACGGACTAAACTCAGATGTTCACACCCTCCAGAACTTCATGCCCCTGGTGACTCAGAAAAGAGGTGTATTTTGCGGTGCTTTATCGTCCGCCCATCGGCACCCATAGTCGGCCTTCTTCACAGCAGCAGCACCCACCCTCCAGTGGAGAATCAATCAATCAATCAATGTTTATTTATATAGCCCAATATCACAAATGTTACATTTGTCTCAGTGGTCTTCACAGTGTGTACAGAATATCAGTATGACAATACGACACCCTCTGTCCTTAGACCCTCACATCGTACAAGGAAAAACTTCCAAAGAAAACCCAGTTTAAAGGGAAAAATGGGAGAAACCTCAGGGAGAGCAACAGAGAAGGGATCCCTCTCCCAGGACGGACAGACGTGCAATAGATGCCGTGTGTAAATTGAAAAGATAATACATTTGCAACATAGGTAGTCCAAATGTTTGGAAATGCATGTGTGTATAATAGGAAGATGAATCCACGAGGATATCCATCCAGGACCTATGATCCAGGACCACAGCCACGACTCAAGATCCAGCGCTCGCGATCCAGGACACAGGACCGCAGGATCATCCATGACTCCGGATCCCAGCGTATATAGACACCAAAAAGAAAGACATTTGGGGAAGCTGGGTTAATCGGAACATGAGTGTACACGGGTATAGACAGAGAGAAGGAAGAAGTAAGATGTCCCCCGACAAACTAAGCCTATATCAGCAAAACTAGGGGCTGAATCTAATCAGCCCTAACTATAAGCTTTATCAAAAAGGAAGGTCTTAAGCGCACTCTTAAAAACGGATAGGGTGTCTGCCGCCCGAACACAAACTGGAAGCTGATTCCACAAATGTGGAGCTTGATAAGAAAAGGCTCTGGCTCCCATTGTACTTTTAGGGATTCTAGGAACAACTAACAACCCTGCATTCTTGGAACGCAATGCCCTAGTAGGACAGTAGGGTATAATGAGTTCTTTAAGGTAAGATGGCGCCTGCCCATTAAGGGCTTTGTAGGCGAGAAGAAGAATTTTAAATTCTATCCTGTGTTCTATAGGGAGCCAGTGTAAGGCAGCCAGAACAGGAGTAATGTGGTTCCTTCTCCTAACATACTAGGGATTTGTGTGTACACTGTGTGGACATTAACTACCGGTCGCGGTCCGCCAAGTGTACAGACATGCAGTTCGGCCACAGAGCAAAATAAAAATAAGCTGGTGTGTTGCATGGATAGCCAGTGCAGGGGCCTTCCACGTGGAAAAAGAACCGGAGACGGACGAGCTTTCCCCGCACCAGAAGCACCAGAGGGAGAAATGTCCACTGAGTGGACATCATTGTCCGTGGCGTGCAGTGTTGTGCTAGTTACTGAAAACCAGTAACTAGTTACCATTACTAGTTACTTCATTTCAAAAGTAACTCAGTTACTTTACTGATTACTTACACCAAAAAGTAATGCGTTACTGTGAAAAGTAACGTTTTAGTTACTTAAAAAAAGGGCTCCCATTATATTAATGCCCTTATAGCCTTCATTTCAGTACTGTTATTGCATTGGAGAATAACACAATATGTTGATCAACTTGACATGCATTATATGCAATCTGGATAGCATCGATATTAGCTGGCTTTACATTTTTGTATATTCTTTCTCCAGGTAGTTGGAAAAAGTTTTCCGTTTCATATGCCGTGTGCCGCCCGGACATGCTATCATGCTAACTAGCTCCCTGAAAGCGGGTGACTCCACTGTAGCAATAGCCTGCATGTGTTCTACAACATACCGTGCAATGGTTTTATCGACTTTTCCCTGGCGAGCAGTCCCTCGGTTAAAATCCAGCCGCTGTTGCTTAGGTGCAGGTGGAGGTGGAGTGGCGTCGGCTGAGTCTCTGTGGTCTTAGCTACTAGCTTCGTCCCAGCATGTTGTTTTTGCAGATGTTTTAAGAGATTTGAATGACTGGTTTGGGCAGTAGATAGGCTCTTTGACCCGCCAGGACACAACTTACATTTAACTAAAACGTTCTTTTCTTTGTGCTCGACAAAAGTGAAATAGTGAGAATATCTCCAGGTGGAGAAACTAGACTTGAGCTCCGCCGCCGCCATGATAGTCTTGTTAGTAAACAACACAAACACGCCCACAGCCCGTCTCCGCATGTGACACAGGAAGAATTTAAGTACATTTACTCATTTACAGTTCTCATCTCTGTTCACCTGGCTGTTGACTATATAAAAAAACTAACGCAGTAACGGAGTAACGCACCATGTAGTAACGGTAACTGAGTTACTGAATTTAAAAAGTAATGCGTTAGAGTACTAGTTACTGCCAAAAATAACGGCGTTAACTTTGTAACACGTTAGTCCCAACACTGGTGGCGTGTACAGAATAATATGTCCTTATCACGGACATTAATACATAGAGTGGTGTCCATGAAATAGACATTGCAAATAAGTGTTTAACTGTGATTTAAACTAGTTTATGCGGGGAAAAGAGTGCTCAAAATCGGATTAAACAGGCTATTTCACACTTCCATTACGTACACTGACAAAACCACCTATGTGTAGCCGCTCCAAGACCCCCAAAACACGGACTAAGGAGCTCCAGGATCCCTCCCTGCCATGAGCAAACAGGCTATTTCACACTTCCATTACGTACACCGACAAAACCACCTATGTGTAGCCGCTCCAAGACCCCCAAAAAACGGACTAAGGAGCACCAGGATCCCTCCCTGTCATGAGCAAACAGGCTATTTCACACTTCCATTACGTACACCAACAATACCACCTATGTGTAGCCGCTCCAAGACCCCCAAAACACGGACTAAGGAGTACTTCGTGACCACAGAGTGTGAACGTTGTGATCAGCTGTTTTAGCGCAGTTCTCCAGTGAAGGGGGGGGGGGAGTCTGCCCGACGTTAACAGCAGCCCTGTCTGTGCACACGGAGACCGACTCTGTTGTCCGGTGATCGAACCACCTTCTGGAAAAGCTTCACAAGTACGTCGGTACGCAAATGCGCTTTGTGACACAAGTGACGGTACGCATTTCAGATTACGCACATAACCTGCGTACCACTTATGTGCACTCCTGTACTACAGCAAAAGTATTCTCCGTCGGGACTTCCTGCAACAACATGACGCCGTTATCTTGATTCTGATTGGCCAGAAGACATTATCAAAGATGTTCTATTGAGAAGTCGATCACTACGTGACAAAAGTTTTCAAAACCGTGGCTACTGAAATCAATCTTACTAACTGCTGTCTGTGTGATTTACTCCGTGCGAGTTGGCAGACTTTATTTTGCTTACTTTAACATCATTTTTCATGGTGGGGCTAAGCCATTTCTTGGTATGGGTGTAGCCTACCCCAGCCATACCCTGGCGCTGACACTGGTGGTATGTATGGGGCGGGCCATTCTGCACATGCGTTAAATGCGTTAAATATTTTAACGCAATTAATTCAAAAAATGTATTACTGCCGTTAACGCGATTTTGACAGCACTAATTTGAACATATATATTAAGAAGTACAATATAAGAAAAGTAGACGTTTATTATACTTAAGTCATTATACATTTTGAATCTGCTGAGGACCGATTCAAAATGGTCCGCAAGCCGCATTTGGCCCCCGGGCCGTAAGTTTGGACATCCCTGATGTAAAGTGTCAGTGGGGGGGCCGGGCCTTTTTGATGAGGAGGGGAAGAAACTGTTCAGGTTGAGAGAGGTTTTGGTCCTGATCAGAATCAGAATCAGAATTATTCATCCCACAGAGGGGACATTTGTTACAGCAGAAAAGAGCCAAAGACAGCCTAATGTTAACTAAGAAGCATGCATAACAAAATATTAAAGGTAAATGCGGAGGTGTTCATCAGTGGCCCTCAGCAGACTGTTTGCACTGAAAACCTGGCTTTCAACTGTCTGTACTGACCATTCTGTCCATTGTATTGACAATTTTAACTTTTTCTGGGATCTTTATAAGGCAAATGGAGTTTGCCTGAACAAGTCAGGAGTGAAATTGTTTACCTCTAACATATTCAACTGCCTGCGTCATCAATCTGTTCCCTCTGCCAAGGACAAGCGGCAAGAGGAATCAAAACAGGAGAAAGACACAACACATCGCGCAGAAGTTTCCGAGCGCCAACCACATTTTTCAATTTTTTTAATTGTCTTCCCCTCTGCCAACACAAGCCTGTCAGATGCTAAGCTCCAGACAGCATTTTGTGAGAAAGTTTGACATTTTATTGAAAAAAAAGTTCTGGGTGGGTTACAGTTTACATACTTCAGATTCTTGATCTGGGCCCTATTTAGAGGCCCCCTGTGAACAAATTATCTCTTTATCCCTTTTCAAAGTACTTTAAACACTCATGGAGCACTGCGGCTTCTCAAAAGGCCTTAACGGAAGGTTTTGTTCAATTTTAAGCCGTAACCTTTGACATTTAGTTGCACCAGAGGCACCCATTTGCATCTGCTCTCCGAGACGGTTAAAATGACATCAAGTTCAAAGCGGTCGGACCTTCCTTTGTGCTGTAAAAGGCACCGTACGGCATGAAAGCGTGACCTTTGACCTTTAGAGCTTTGTTATATTTGAAGCCGTAACCTTTGACATTAGGAGCAGCTGAGGCATCAATCTGCATGTACTTTTCGAGCCGGTTCTAATGAGAGTAAGCTCAAAGCGGTCGGACCTTCCTTTGTGCCGTAAAGGGCACCGTACAGCATGAAAACGTGACCTCTGACCTCGGTTTTGACCTTGTCGAAGGTCGCAGGGTCCCCAAATATTGCAAGCGGGTTCCACACATGTTAACCAACACACTCTCAAGGTTTCGGAGCGCCAACCACATTCTTTACATTTTCTACCCCTCCCCACCACAAGCCTGTCAGACCCTTAGCTTATGGGAGGATTTTGTGAGAAAGTTTGACATTTAATTGAATAAACATTTCCCTACATGGGAAGTGGGATGCCATATTGATGTATGGACACCCCCCCCCCACGGGAAGTGGGACACCATATTGATGTATGGACACCATTACATGGGAAGTGGGATGCCATATTGATCTGTGGACACCCCTACATCAGGGTTTCCGCTAGGATTTTTTCTCGCCGGTCAAATGTCCGGGCAGAATTTATTTTACCAGACTAATTTGAAACTTACCGGTCATATTTCAATAATAATCAAAACTGCGGTCACAGACGTGCACGCAGTTGTGGGCGGGCCTTCGCGTCCGAGCGCCTGTCGGGGAGGGTCGCCGGTCGTCCCGGCGTCCTGCAGGCGTGCTGGAGTCGTGGTAAATGAGCTGCGTGTGATCTGACCAGGAGGTATTAGGCTTGTGTGTTAGTGGTTCTGGCTGTGTAAGCAGGGTGTTGATTTGTGGTTCATGTTATAGTTGTTGAATGGAGGTATAGTTAAGAGTTGTTTGAGTTTTTACGGGATATATTTGGCGTGTTAAAGAAATGTGTACAGTCCAACAATAGTTCAAGCCACTACAGGGATTTGAACCCTGTCTCATATGAGAGTCCATACCAGTGGTGTTTGCTTTTTGTGGCTGTGTGTATTGATCAAAAAGCAAACCTGCAATACAGTTGTTAATGTGATGTTGTCAATGAAATAATAAGGGGAAGAATAAAGTTTTGAAGTACTATAGTGGAATGCTGTAAACAGCATTCACACTAACTAGACAAACAGTCAATAAAGGCGATGACGTGACGTTTGCGCGTCCCCGCGACATAACACCGGCTCCCGTCGTTCACTTAAAAGAGCCGGCTCTTTGACCCGGCTCGTTCACGACCGACACATCACTAGTAAGAGGGGGGGGATGGCGTTCCCCCACGTCCACAATCACTACACTAAGCAAGCCATATGTTGTTCATCACTTTGGTTTAAAAGGCCCCCATATCAGCATGAGTAATAGCAGTGGCTGTTGTATAAAGTTGGCCTGTAGAAACGTCGCCCAGCTAAGCATGCGTGATTAGCTGAGGTAGCAATAGCACTGCACACACCCACGTGTTGCAATACTAACACACAATGTCAATGACCGTCATAGCACTTGCACACATCAATGCAATACACAATTGGCAATATATTACTCGTTTTACACTGCAAAGAAGGGTTCTATTCACTTCGATGACTGACGTTATCTGGCCGTAGCCTACGTGCCGTGGACACGCGGATAGCTCGATGACTGTGGGGGTGAGGCAGCAAGTGAATGCAAACCTGATCTGCACAGGGAAAGCGCTACCTGACTTAAACCACTCCCTGAAGTCTGTATTCTTCTTCGTGTCCTTTGGTGTTTTTTGGTGGTTGGCTAACCAGGTTGCAGGTGCATTACCGCCTCCAACGGAACGGGAGTGTGCACAACACAGTTATATGCAACTACTTATTGCGGTAACTAATGGCGTTACTAGTTACCTATTCCCATTAATTAACGCCGTTATAGTTACTGTGATTGAAATGGGTGTGTTACTGCGTTACATTATGTGATCCAACTGAACCCTTGCCTTATGGCGAAAATGCACAGACACACTTGCTAACACACACAAATACACAGCAACGCCCACCACCAGCACATACACATGCACACAATGGCACATGCAAGTATCAGCGAGAGCAGCAGTGCATTTACAACTTGGAGATATAAGCACTATTGTGAATTTGTGGGGATAAAGGACGCACAAAATATTACAGATATATATATATATATATAAACACTAGATGAGTGACCCGCACTGCTGGCCAATGGAGACTGACGTCGCCACATGGCACCCATCGTGGCACAGGCAGCGCGCTCATTCATAACATCATGTATATGGTGCACGATTGAAATAACCGTAGATTGCTCAGTTATCAACCAATTTCCTAACTGTTGCAGTTGTTAGACACATCGAAGATGTAGTCATGATACTGCATACTTATATGTATAGTTATGACCTTCTTTTCTCAACATCTCTTGTTGTCTCCTGTATCATAGCCATGCTAATAACGTTTATAATAAACCCATCCGTTAGTAAATCAGTCAAGATTTACGCAACATAAGAGTGTTTTCGTGAAGATCACTCACCTTACAACAGCTGTAATGTAGTTGTTGACTGTGTCAAGATGGCCGCCAGTGACCTACGCTGGCAACTCCCCCTTGAGCCATCTAGTGTTTATATATCTACGGTAGTAATGACCAGTGACCCATATGGAACTTGGCTATACATTAAAAAAGAACTATATTCCAAACAGCCTACAGCTGATAACAGTCTGTCTGATAATAATCCGGTCTAACACCACGTCAATGGTAATACATTACAATATCACGTCAGTCATTACCAGATACCTCACGAGACGTATTTCAGTGACAGCTTCGTGCCATTAGCAGTTAATGTATACATACTAGCAACTGTAGACATTATAATAACTGTACTCCAAACAATATAGAGTAATTGACAGAGGTGCAGCACCAAACAAAACGCTATAAACTGACTCAATGAAACCAACAAGGCAATGTACATCCTCCCTAAAAAGCTGCACTGCGAAGTTGTCAGCCCTGGACAGTATGCAGGGCCATCCCTGGCCAACTTGGGGCCCCAAGCCACATTGTGAGATGACGATCTCCACGAGGATATCCATCCAGGACCTATGATCCAGGACCACAGCCACGACTCGCGATCCAGGGCTCGCGATCCAGGACACAGGACCGCAGGATCATCCATGTCTCCGGATCCCGGCGTATATATATAGACACCAAAAAGAAAGAAATGTGGGGAAGCTGGGTTATTCGGAACATGAGAGGACACAGGTATAGACAGAGACAAGGAAGAAGTAAGATGTCCCCCGACAAACTAAGCCTATATCAGCAAAACTAGGGGCTGAATCTAATCAGCCCTAACTATAAGCTTTATCAAAAAGGAAGGTCTTAAGCGCACTCTTAAAAACGGATAGGGTGTCTGCCGCCTGAACACAAATTGGAAGCTGATTCCACAAATGTGGAGCTTGATAGTGTGGGAAAATGTGCGCAAAATGCATGAAAACGGGCCATCTTTGGAAATTGCCATTTTTGTGGGGGGCGGGGCTAATCAAAAGCCCTTTGAAATATGTGTGCCATCATAATTGCAATGTGTATACAGCATTTCGTGAATATCTGGAAAACCATATGCGAGTAGTTTGGAGTCATTTGAGACATGTAAATCGTCAAAAATGGTACATTCTCTGTTAGCTTACGTTCGCCCCGATTGAGCTAGCAACTATTTTATTCGCAATTTAACATGATATTGGATATGGGCTTAACTTGTCCTGGTCTGGAATTTTCCCGATCTTTTCCCGAGGAGGTGTTTGCGAAAAAGCGCTTAAAATGCATGAATAACACAGATTTTTCAAAATGGCCGACTTTCTGGGGGGCGGGGCTAATGGAAGCTATTTTGAAATATGTCCGCAATTTCATCAGTAATGTCTGTGGCAAGATTGGGGTAGTTTGGAGAAACTATATGTGACTATCGCACAATAGGGGGCGCTACTGAGCTGGTGTACAAAAATGTACATTTTTTTTGTACAGTCTGGAAAAAGACGTGGGTTGTGACGTGTGTTCCAAGTTTTGCGTCCGAAAGTCATTTTAGCGATTTTTTGGCATTTAAATCGTCAAAATTGGTACATTTTCCATTAGCTTACGAGCTCCCCGTTTGAGCAGTCGACTATTCATTCGCAATTTAGCATCACATTGGATATGGGCTGATCTTGTCCTGGTATGAAATTTTTCCGATCATTTTCCTAGGACAAGTATGCGAAAATGCGCTTAAAATGGACATATTTCAAAATGGCCGACTTCATGGGGGGCGGAGATAATGGAAGCCATTTTGAAATATGTCCGCATTTCCATGAGGAATCTCTGTGCCAAGTTTCGGGTAGTTCGAAGAAACTATATTTGACTACCGCACAATAGGGGGCGCTACTGAGACATATTTGCTAAAACGTCCGATTTTTTTCCACAGTCTGGAAAGGGTTGTGGGCTGTGACATGCGTTCCGAATTTAAAGGCCGTAACTCATTTTCTCCCCTACTTATGGCTCGGTACATTTTTTAACCCTTCGATTTCGAGAAAAAACTGAATAGGACACGCCCACATTTTTCATTGGTTGCGACCCTTTAAATCTCAGTTTATACTCACCCTGCCAGTATGTCTATGACAATATATATTTTTTTAGTCCATCGGTTCTTGAGATATAAATTAGTTGTGTTTTTGGCGCCCCCTATTGTTCGAAATGAACATTGTTTGTTGTGCCTATTCCCCAAGACACATTGAACCTATCCACCGAAATCTGTGATATTTGGATACATTTTGGATGAATTGTGAGCATTTATGTGTAGGCCACACCCTTTTGCTAATACGTTTTGATTGATGTCGGCCACATTTTTCCACACCTCGTGCTCATTTTGTACGGTAATGTGTCTGCCCCTCCATTGATGCTGTGCACTAAGTTTGGTTTGGAAAATCGAGAAATTGGAATTTAAGTTAATATTTCAATGTTTTTCACATTATGCTAATTTAAAAAAAATCAAAGTAGGCGGAGCTTCGGGATATGAGAGGATAATATGTAGAGCTGCTCCACCCGGATAAGTGTGCAAAATGTCAGGTCCGTCAGACTTACGCTGCGACTTTGTACATTTTTCGAAACACTGAATTTACACAGGTGGCGCTAGAGAGCAAGGTGAAAAATGTTCTCCCCTCGAATCCAGAATGTTAACATTTTCACCGGTCCTGGCGGCGTTGCCAAATGTCGCTACATGAATAGTGTCGTAACCCCCTCAAAAACAGGTCGAAAGTGCAGAACCGGTAACAGAAGAATAATAATACTGACGATTTCAATAGGTCTTTGCACTACGTGCTCAGGCCCTAATAATAATAGTTGTGTAGCAGAGTTTCCGTTAGCAGGTAATTACCGGACTATGAGCAGATATGCTGATGTTTAAAACTCAGTTCACGGGGCTCATTTTTATATTGCTTCAGTTTATAATCGTAACAGATCGAAAAATTCAGATTCATATTTCAATAAATGATTCCACAAACAACAAACAACATAATTATGACATTCAAACAAACTACTTGTAGTAGATAACGTACATTATTCAGAAGTTTACATCAACTTTGAATAATAACATGGGAGAAACGGATCCTCTCTTTTCCTCTCTCCCTCCCTCTCCCTCCCTCTCTCTCCTGACAGCTCGTCAGTTTCTCATGCAGCTCCTGCAGCTTGCTAAACAGTGGGCGGGGCTTCAGGTGATTATGCAGAGCTGCGTGTCTCGGTCTGACTCAGCAGCTGATCTGATCTCTCTCTCGCTCCGGTTACACTTCACTCGCGTTTATGTCCATATCGATCAGAACCAGCTCTCCTGATCGGCCTTTATAGAGAGCACCGATCAAACTATTAAGAGTGAATATCGGCCGATAATGACCGGCGGCCGATCGATCGGAGCCTCCCTAATTATTACCAGACATTTTGACCGTCAGGTTTTGAATTTACCGGTTTTTTATAAATTGTACCAGCTAAAAACCGGTAATTACTGGCTAACGGAAACCCTGCCCTACATGGGAAGTGGGACACCATATTGATGTATGGACACCCCTACATGGGAAGTGGGATGCCATATTGATCTGTGGACACCCCTACATGGGAAGTGGGACACCATATTGATGTATGGACACCCCACCCCCCACGGGAAGTGGGATCCCATATTGACCTGTGGACACCCCTATATGGGAAGTGGGATGCCATATTGATCTGTGGACACCCCCTTGCCCCCCCATGACTCCCTACATGGGAAGTGGGATGCCATATTGACCTGTGGACACCCCTACATGGGAAGTGGGATACCATATTGATCTGTGGACACCCCCTTGCCCCCCCTATGACTCCCTACATGGGAAGTGGGATGCCATATTGATCCGTGGACACCCCCTTGCCCCCCCCATGACTATGGCGCCACCTAGGGTCCGATACATGCATCCACCATGGCAGCATCCCACTTCTTGAGTCTTACACTGGCAGTGGACACCAAACTCGCGAGGTTATCCCTTTACCTAATATGGTGTCCCACTGCCTGGGTATCCCAATGAGAAAACTCCCCAAAAGAGGCCCTTTCTGCTACCCTGTTATGACAGAGGTAGAGAGCGTCAATACAAGTATCAATCATGCACAACATGTATATCACTGCCAGAATAAATACATTTTTATTAGCACTCACATGGATGAGGTAGCCAAAGGCAGTGCCAGTTGTATCCGCCTTTCGGACCTCGGCATTGGTCATGTTGGAGTAGACCCCCGGACGGTGGCCACAAATGCAGCTCCATGGAGGGTCATGTACCCATAGAGCAGTAGCCGGGTTGCGGTAGTCGGATTGCTGGCCATCACGTCCAGGAGCTGAGGGATGCGAGTTTTGGTCGAAGTCAAACATGCCATGATGTCTTTATGGCACGGCAGACCTTCCATCTTGTCCTGCTTCACTTGCATCTGGTGGATAAGAACCTTCTTCTTCAGGGACTTCAGGATGGCAACAACTTCCCGTTTGATTAAAATCATGTCGTTTTGGCTGAACCCGCTCCCCTTGCATGGTGTGTCTGCCATGTACTTGAGAAAGTGTGATATTTTTTTGATATAGAAGTCAGAGGTCGTGACCTGTAGGCTTGACTTTATCAGTCTCCGGGACCACCCACGTATCCTCTTCAGATCCCTCAGAAAGAGCCAGTCAGACAGGCGATTGAAACCGTGAGCCATGAAGCTTAGGAACGATTTCACTCTGCTTATTTTGGAGACTGCGTTTTCTTGGAGCCTCACTGTTGGGTCGATGTCCACATAATGCTCCCGGTATCCTTGCAGATACTCCTCTGTGAAACATAAAACAGTACTTTAAGGACAACACATTGTGTGTTACAGAAACTGCATTTGTGACATATTCAACACACTTACCCATGATGCATGGGAATGTTATGTCCCGCATTATATTCCCCCGGCCCCTGCCGCTGAACCAGGGGGAATGTATGGGAGGGGAGGTTGACGAGGCCTCGGTATACATGGATGCAGGTTCTGAGGAGCTGGATGAATGTGTGTGAGAGGCAATGGGGGACTTGCTGCAGGCGGGAATGGGAGACCTGCTGCAGGCGGGAATGGGAGACTTGCTGCAGGAGGAACCTTTCGACTTGGACAGCCTCTTTGGTGTCGACTCTGTTCGGGGTCGTTTCTTTAGAAACACCCGCTCTCGTTCCTCCCCATCCTCTTCATCGAACCCATGCATGTCCCCGGCCCGCTGGTCCATCCTCTGTCGCTTATGTTTTATCCTCTGCTGCAGCTTGCAGCGCAGGGATTTCACCTCAGCAGCATATCTGTCCCGCTGAGCCCTCACTGTGTTTGCTTCCATCCTCCATTCCTTACAGTCCGGGTTGTCACATTCAATCACCGGGGACAAGAGTGGAGGTTGTGACAGGACCTCATCACCCACAGTGTCCACATCCCAAGAGGTAATCATTCCTACTGTGGGGTTTGTCAATCGGAGTTCATGAAGCTCCTTCGTTGCCTGTCATTTTTAGTTTATTTACAACCACATATATTTCCTCCTGGGACAGCTCAACATGGTCTCTGTCCAAGTGGCGGTCCAGCTTTGTCCCGCTGTACTCGCATCCTGCAATGGTGCAGGGATGGAGCCTAATGTTTGTCCGTTCGTTAGCCAACAACAGCAGAATTTTTCTTTCAACCAAGTTACGCACACTATGGTTCCTCTGCAGGTGCTTGCTCAGGGCGCGGTAGGAACTCTTACAGATCGGACAACCGACCGCCATCCGATCTGTATTCTTGAGCATTTCGGTACCGGGAAATGTCACCAGTAGAAGGTATAGAACCGGGGGCGACAAAGAAGGAAACGTGAAAAGACTCAAGAAAGGTGCACTCAGCTCACTAGAAAGACCCCATGTCAAATCTTTCCAGTTTATTTTCAAAACATTGTTTTTTTCATTTGCATCATCGTGCGAAAGGTGTCCCATGTAGGCACTCGTTAGGCGGGCAGAGATCCCTGTCATCTCTTGGTCTTATCATCCAGGCAAGGCGGGGGCCAAAACTGGATGAAATTGACCAAAAAGTTAAAAATAAATACAATAATTCATCCATGGAAAGATGCATGAAAGTGAAAAAAAGTATCCGAAAATAGTGCATCAAAATGTGGGAAGAGTCCCCTGACAACTCCCCTCACTTTCCTCCAGAGTCTGGAAATACTCTGTTATCTTTTGGGAGAACCAGAGGAAAGCGGTGAAAATGGAGAAATTGTATCCCAAAATACTGCATCTAAATGCAGGTACAGTCCCCTGACAACTGCCCTTACATTCCTCCAGAGTCAGGAAATACTCTGTTATCTTTTGGAAGAACCAGAGAAAAGGGTGAAAATGGATAAATTGTATCCGAAAATAGTGTCTCTTGAGGCGGGTAGAGTCCCCTGACAACTCCCCCTACATTCCTCCAGAGTCAGAAAAAGTACAAGTTAACTTTTGGAAGAACCAGAGAAAAGGGTGAAAATGGATAAAATGTATCCGAAAATAGTGTCTCATTATTCCGTGACAACTCCCCTTGAATTCCTCCAGAGACCAGTTCAAAAACTTAAATGTATGTAAGAACCATGATTGGGGGTCCTCCAGGCAACAAATGTATCCGAAAATAGTGTCTCGTTATTCCGTAACAACTCCCCTTGAATTCCTCCAGAGACCAGTTCAAAAACTTAAAGTTTTGTAAGAACCATGATTGGAGGTCCTCCAGGCAACAATTGTATCCGAAGTGCTCATGTAGCGGATGCATTCCTCCATGATTTCCCCATCATGTGAAAATAGCCCGTTTTTTTCTAAGTGCTCTCAAAAACCGGGTTTCCGATTTCGTGCAGATGGTAGCTTGGAAAAGATTAATCTTTTCGACGGAGGAAGGGAGGTCTCGATTCCCCTCTCCGTTGTAAATTGCAACGGGGAGTGCAAATGTCTCCGGGGCTTCCGCCGAGCTTTTTGCAGCCCCTCCTCCGTTGGGACTTAGCTGTTTTTTCGAGAATTTTTAAATACTTCATTTTTGATTATTTTAAGATATAATTGACTGTTTTCTTTACTTTCTTTTGATTTCCACGGGTGGGGGCGCATGGCAGGCCGCCTATGAGCTCCCAAATTCGGCCTGGAACCTCCGGGAATTGTGGGCTAAGCTCCATAAACTGACAAAGTCATTAAAAGTGCATGAAATGTACAGGAATCTGTCCATTTCATCGACATTTGACGACCCATTAAAAGTGCATGAAATGTACAGGAATCTGTCCATCCAGGGTGATGCACATGGCTTTCTTACCCAGGAATTAGTGTGTGAAAGCTGGGTACAATTGATGTGAATATAGGGAGGATATGTCCATTTCATCCAGGGTGATGCACATGGCTTTCTTACCCAGGAATTAGTGTGTGAAAGCTGGGTACAATTGCTGTGAATATAGGGAGGATATGTCCATTTCATCCACATTTGACGACTCTCCTTAAAAGTGCATGAAATGTCCAGGAATCTATCCATTTCATGCACTTTTGACGACCCATTAAAAGTGCATGAAATGTACAGGACTAAATAACTGTTCACAGACTAAATAACTGATAAATTGTACCCCAAAATAGTGTCTCTTAAGGCGGGTAAAAGTTATGTGAATTTGGGGTGACACCAGCACCTCCATAACCTTGGGCACCAGGCGAACCTGTGTACCCACACTTAAGCACTCCCCCACGGACTAAACCAAGAGGGAACACCGGTCAGAAGTTCGTGCCCCATGTAACACTGAATAACAAAAAAAATGCGGGAATGCCATTATTTTACCCTCAGACACATGCATAGAGCACCCCCAAGTCTTGCATGTGTGTAGGCACAGGTGCTAAAATGTGTCCTGCCGCTGGCAGGGACTTTGCATCGGAAGTTGACATCACATTTCCACTGTGCGGAAAAGTGTACATTTGAAGGACAAGTCCCATGTTAAATCTGTCCATAAGGCAGACATTTCCCTTACCTGTCATCTCTCCCTGTCAGCAGGTTAGCGAGCCATGCGGGTTGAAGGACCCACTGTTTTCTGCATTTTTGTCAACCGGATACGTGTCATTGGTGGGAAGTGACATCAGTGTGCCGGTAAAGATTTTGAGAGACATGGCATCATTTGATTCATACACCTTGAGTCTGTTGTAATTTCGTTGTACTTGTACAATGACAAATAAAGTTCTATCTGTCTATGTAGAATAAGGCATTAATAAGTGTTTTATATGACTAATAAAGAGCCAATATACTACTAATATGCATGTTAATTAACAACTAGTTCATAGTGAATGTGTGTACCTTAATATAAAGTGTTACCGAAACATTTATTATTTTAGAGCCAGACAAAATTTGACACAATGTCTAGTTTATTTGTACAGAACCTTTCAACAACAGAGCCAAAGGACAGTCTTTACATCAGACAGGCATGAAGAAAATACATATTGAAAAATAATAGTATTATACAAAAACGTTATAAGGAATCAGACTTATTTTTTTACTCTATGAGATGGATAGGATGGGAGGGATGAAACCCTCTTTAATGGTCACACATGCAGAGCACACAGCACACAGTGAAATGTGTTCTCTGCTTTTAACCCATCCTCATACCAGGAGTCTAGCACTATCAATCAATCAATCAATCAATCAATCAATCAATCAATCAATCAATGTTTATTTATATAGCCCAATATCACAAATGTTACATTTGTCTCAGTGGTCTTCACAGTGTGTACAGAATACCAGTATGACAATATGACACCCTCTGTCCTTAGACCCTCACATCGTAAAAGGAAAAACTTCCGAAGAAAACCCAGTTTAAAGGGAAAAATGGGAGAAACCTCAGGGAGAGCAACAGAGGAGGGATCCCTCTCCCAGGACGGACAGACGTGCAATAGATGCCGTGTGTAAATTGAAAAGATAATACATTTGCAACATAGGTAGTCCAAATGTTTGGAAATGCATCTGTGTATAATAGGAAGATGAATCCACGAGGATATCCATCCAGGACCGATGATCCAGGACCACAGCCACGACTCAAGATCCAGCGCTCGCGATCCAGGACACAGGACCGCAGGATCATCCATGACTCCGGATCCCGGCGTATATAGACACCAAAAAGAAAGAAATGTGGGGAAGCTGGGTTAATCGGAACATGAGAGTACACAGGTACAGACAGAGAGAAGGAAGAAGTAAGATGTCCCCCGACAAACTAAGCCTATATCAGCAAAACTAGGGGCTGAATCTAATCAGCCCTAACTATAAGCTTTATCAAAAAGGAAGGTCTTAAGCGCACTCTTAAAAATGGATAGGGTGTCTGCCGCCCGAACACAAACTGGAAGCTGATTCCACAAATGTGGAGCTTGATAAGAAAAGGCTCGGCTCCCATTGTACTTTTAGAGATTCTAGGAACAACCAACAACCCTGCATTCTTGGAACGCAATGCCCTAGTAGGACAGTAGGTTATAATGAGTTCTTTAAGGTAAGATGGCGCCTGCCCATTAAGGGCTTTGTAGGTGAGAAGAAGAATTTTAAATTCTATCCTGTGTTATATAGGGAGCCAGTGTAAGGCAGCCAGAACAGGAGTAATGTGGTCCCTTTCCTAACTCTGGTTAGTACACGAGCCGCAGCATTTTGAATCAGCTGAAGCGACTTGACTGACTTCTTGGTACTCCCTGATAATAAAGAGTTACAATAATCCAGTCTAGAAGTAACAAATGCATGGACTAGTTTCTCTGCATCGTTTGAGGCAAGATATGCCTGATTTTTGCAATGTTACGTAGATGGAAGTAGGCGGTCCTTGAAATTGATTTTATGTGGGCGTTAAAGGATAAATCCTGATCAAATATAACACCAAGATTCCTTACAGTCTCACTGGAGGCCAAATTAATGCCATCCATAGTTAGTATATCTTTAGATAATTTGTTTCGAAGATTCTTCGGGCCAAGTACAATAACTTCAGTTTTGGTCGTGTTTAACATCAAAAAGTTTAAGATCATCCACGTTTTTAAGTCCTTAAGGCAGTCTTGAATTTTATTTAGATGATTAATTTCATCAGGCTTGATTGATAAATATAGTTGAGTATCATCCGCATAACAATGAAAGTTTACAGAATGATTCCTTATAATATTGCCTAATGGAAGCATATATAATGTGAACAAAATAGGTCCGAGCACTGAGCCCTGTGGCAGAGATGGAGTACTCGAGTCCTGGACTCGGACTCGAGTCGGACTTGAGTGCCGATTTTCGGGACTCGTGACTCGACTCGGACTCGCGCACTGATTGACGCGACTCGGACTTGGACTCGTGAATTCTCGCACAGGATGACTTGGACTCGGACTCGGACTCGTGAATTCCCCCCCCCACGATGACTCGACTCGTACATTGACGCTCCGACTTGGACTCGAGCACATTTTCTCTGGAGTCTGATGTCCTCTATCCTGTATGGCGAGTTCACGTACTGGGCCCCGCTATTCCAGTCTAGAGATGTCTACAGACACACCCCGCATCGTGCTGTATGCTTTCACACATTCTGCTTCCACATTGGAAAAGAGCAAAATGCTCGTTATGTGGAAACAATATAGAAGAGAAGGCTCCGTAACACATTACTCTAAGGATCGAGTTCAGACATATAGGCTGTCTTGAACACTATCATCAGAGTAACGTGATCTAATCAATAAATAAAGATTCAGCCGATAACGAAAGCACATACTTAACATGCAGAATGACGTCATTTTGCATGCTAAGTAGCCATGTGCTTTCTGGGGATAAATCTTTATCGGTAAACTGATTTAACCCGTAAAAGTTCCTTCAAAATAAGAGTCCCGATCTTATTACTATCAAAATAAAAGTGCAAAACGAAAACGTTACCATAGAAAAATATTGGCATACAAATATAATCACTTCTCTAAAAGGTAACTCATTTTAAATATAGTTTATTTATATATAATAATAATATTAATATTAGAAATAAGCTTTATATTTGTATAGCACCTATTACAAGAATTGTAGCCAAACTCGCTTCACAGCAGTTCAATAGACAGGATAACAGCAATGTAGAGGAGCAGCTACATTTCAAAACATATATCCACGAAGATTAATACATGAAGACTTGTGACTCGGACTTGACTTGGACTCTTCTTAAGTGACTCGGAATTGGACTCGGACTCGAACACAGGTAATGATGACTCGGAGTCGACTTGGACACTCCTTGGGTGACTCGGACTTGGACTCGGACTCGACTACGACTCTCCCTTGGTGACTCGGACTTGGACTCAGACTCGAAGAGTGGTGACTCGAGGGTGACTTGGACTCGTGAATTGGTGACTTGACTACAACACTGCCCTGTGGCACTCCATGGCTAACTTTGGTTTGCGTGGAAGATTCATCGTTAACACGTACAAACTGAGAGCGTTCAGATAGATAGGACCTAAACCAGCCTAAAGCAGTTCGCTTTACGCCAACTAAGTGCTCTAGTCTTTGCAATAGGATATCATGGTCGATAGTATCAAATGCAGCACTGAGATCGAGCAAAACAAGAATAGAGACAAGTCCCTTGTCTGAGGCTATTAGAATGTCATTTGTGACTTTAACCAGAGCTGTCTCTGTGCTATGATGTGTTCTAAAGCCAGACTGAAAGTCTTCAGATAAATCATTGTTTTTTAAGTAATCACACAACTGTTTTGCGACCGCTTTCTCAAGAATCTTTGAGAGGAACGGAAGATTAGAAATAGGTCTATAGTTGGCTAAAACCTCTGGATCGAGGTTGTGCTTTTTAAGAAGCGGTTTTATCACTGCTACTTTGAATGATTGTGGAACATAGCCTGATAATAAAGACATATTCATAATATTTAATAAAGAAGTGCTAATAAATGGAAAAACTTCCTTCAACAGCTTAGTTGGAATTGGGTCTAACATGCACGTTGATGGTTTAGAAGAGAGAATCATTGAATGTAATTGTTCAAGGTTTATGGCTGAAAATAATTCTAGTTTACTATCTAGTGTAATATTAGAACTTACGTTTCCGGGAGCTGTTGATAACACTATACTGGTCAAAGGCAAGAGGTCATTAATTTTGTTTCTAAGAGTAACAATTTTATCGTTAAAAAAGCACATAAAATCATTACTACTGAGTGCTAAGGGAATAGAAGGCTCAATCGAGCTGTGGCTCTCTGTCAGCCTGGCTACAGTGCTGAAAAGAAATCTTGCATTATTCTTATTCTCATCTATTAATGAAGAGTAGTAGGCTGCTCTCGCTTTACGCAGTGCTTTCTTATATTCATTGAGAGTAATATGCCAAATTAAACGAGATTCTTCAAGTTTAGTGGAACGCCATATCCTTTCAAGTTGTCTAGACTTTTGCTTTATTTTGCGGGTTTCGGCATTATGCCATGGAGCTAATCTATGTTGTTTTATTTTCTTCTTTTTCAAAGGAGCAACAGAGTCTAATTTTGTTCGCAGCGCATCTATAGCACTATCAACAACATGATCAATTTGGGGTGGTGTACATTTTGTATAAGTTTCCTCCCCTACATGCAGACATGCTATCGAGTTAAGTATTGGTGGAATCTCTGCCTTAAATGTGGCTATAGCACTAACAGATAGGTTTCTGCTGCAAGAGCTTTTGACTAATGCTTTGTAGTCTCGTAATAGTACTTCAAAAGTTACTAAGAAATGGTCGGATAAAGCAGGATTATGCGGTTCGACTAATAGTTTCTCAATTTCAATACCATAAGTCAGAACAAGGTCGAGAGTGTGATTATAGCAGTGGGTTGGTTTATTTACACTCTGACAGAAACCAACAGAATCTAATATAGAGTTAAATGCAACAGTAAGGCTATTTTTATCATCGTAAACATGAATATTAAAGTCACCTACGATAATTACTTTGTCTGTTTTAAGAACCAAAGTTGATAAATACTCAGAGAATTCTGATAAGAATTCTGAATAAGGACCTGGTGCACGATACACTGTAACAAATAAGATTGGCTGCAAAGTTTTCCAGGTCGGATGCGTAAGACTAAAAACGAGGCTTTCAAAGGAGGTATAATTAGCACTAGGAGCAGTGGGCAGCTATTGTACAGCGCCCAGGGAGCAATGGGGGGGGGGGGGGGGGGGGGGGGGGGCAGGGGGTTGTCCGGTGCCTTGGTAGGGCAGGAGGTAAAGGCCATCATCCCTAAATCAATCTTAAACATAATAATCAAAGGTTGACATTAGATTTTCTGAAACTCAGGCTTTTTTTAACAAATTATAATAATACATCTAAAGGTCTGGCTACTGAAGTATATTTAATAAGGACACATCCTAACATAGAAGTCAGCTTGAAAAACAACTACAATATCTTTAGATCTGTGTAAAAGGAATTTTGATTCCTTATAATGCTTTTGTATAATACTGATCTTTTTCAATATGTGTTTTCTTCATGCCTGCCTGATATAAAGACTGTTGATTGTTATATACCTCAGGACTGCAGATGGGAATTAGATATGAGCTCAAATCTGATGTATTTGTATGCATGGTCATTGATTAAATAAATACATAAATTAGTTCATACAAACAACTCTAACTAATTACGACTAATGTTCGCATGTTATTTTTCTAAACTATGGTTACAGGTCGGTCAGTGGGTCCTTTGACAATAGGGATGGAGTGCTGTGATTGGCTCCCCTCACTGAAGAAGGTCAAAGCAGCAGGGGGTCTGAGCTCAGTGAGTCTGCAGCTTCACACAATGTCCTCCACTAACTTGAGCTCCGTTATTCTGATCTGAACATCATACAGACTTTAAGGAGAGATGAGTACACCATCTGTTTCATTATATGTTTGAATGAGGAGGATCATGGTGAACTCTACTAATGTTTCATATTTTATAATGAGTGCCTTCTTCGACACGGGGGTTTTTAAATACTTGTTCTTCACGATTGTCATGTGTTTATATGTGTGTATCATAGGTGCCAACGTGTTGCTGATTGTGGTTATCTGTGTGAACAGGAGCTTACATTAACCTATGTACCTTTTTCTGTGCAGCCTGTTTGTAAATGAACTGTGTGGTAGTACAGGGTTGTTTCCATTCCTTCTGGTTCAGATCCTCTCTGACATTCACACTGTCTCTGCTCCGTTTTGCTTCTTGCAGGTTTTCTCTCTGTATTATTAGAGATTTGTAGGGATTACTTGTCCGCATTCCAAATCTCTGCGCGTCCCTAACAAGCTGGTTATCATACAGAAAGGAATCCAGAGCATACAATTAACCATTTAACAATCTCTTTTAATGGTAATATAACAATGCAATACAATCAATACATTACCATACAAAACCATATCATATCATATGCGTAATGTCAGGAGTAGGCCTACTCCTGGCCCTTGTTCACAGGCCGCCACGACCTTCCGGTCCGAGCGGCGCGAGAAGAGAGAGGCAGAACAAAAAGCTGAATAGGCTTTCATACCAACAGATACAGGAAGGGGTGGAGTTTACTCAACCTCCACACACACACACCCCCCTCCCACATTCCAGAGACCTCAGATGTGTCTTAAAGGATATTTCTTTGCTTCCAAACATAACACAAATATTTCACCTCTCATATCTCCAACTTCTGGTTACACAAAATACAAAGTAATTAAACCCACACATATACTATTCAAGATATGTAGACTTCCCTGAAAACATGACATGCTAGCGATCTTCCCCCACCTAGCACCATGTTCTGCATAACACCTCCCCCGCAGAGCAATAAAACCCTGTTTACTGCAACTAGCCCTTTGTTCATAGCCATTTTAGTCCTCACATTTATGAAAGGATAAAACAGAGAAATCAATATAAAACACAAACACAAGTATTGTTTGAACAGTATTCACTTAACTGCTACTATTGATAATTACCAGAGAAACTCAAAGGACCTCTTTTAATATCTGGAAATTGCAACAAGACTTTCTGCCATTTCAAATGTAACACACTTCTTAAATATCAGATGCTGCAGTATACATATGGAAATGTACAGTTTTATAATTTAGCTATCATGTCTTATGACAGATATCTTGCTATCTGTCATCCTCTGCATTATAACACACGTATGACTTCTAACAAAGCTGCCATGTTTATTGCTCTAACCTGGTTTTTCCCCATTCTTAATGTAGTTATCATGATATCACTGACTGCATCTTTACAGCTGTGTGGGAACATCATTAACAAAGTGTACTGTGATAACTTCTCGGTTGTTAAACTGGCCTGCTCTGATACTACAGTCAATAATACTTATGGACTTGTTTACATGTTTACTGTTATAGTTGCTCTTGTAATTTTAATGTTTTACTCGTACATGAGGATCCTCAGAGTGTGTTTCTCTGGCTCCAAACAGACCAGACAGAAAGCTCTCAGCACCTGCACACCTCACCTTGTTTCCCTGTTCAACTTCTCCTTCAGGGCTTTTTTTGAAGTTTCACAGAGTAGGTTTGATATGAGCGGTGTTCCCAGCATGTTGCGTACTTTTTCACCTTCCCACCGCTCTTCAACCCTTTAATATATGGACAAAACTTAACAAAAGTCCGCATCATATGTAAGAGTCTTCTCTTTGGTAAAGTGTAAGGTGCTAATGTCATGTATTTTATTTCCTCAGCATCAATAACAACTGGAGGAAACGTGATGAGGATTACATTTCTGAGTGACAAGTTGTCAAGTTTGGGAAATGTAAGTTTTTTTATAAAAAGAACATATTTTGCTTTTTTCACAGATAAGGCCGCAAATATAAATCTGGGAAGCATTTCTATTTTTACAATGACAGTAAGGGAGGATGTGCTGCCTCATACAGCGAGCCATGAGCCCAAACACATTTAACATAAAGTGCAGTTCCTGAAATGTACAAAGATTCATCCTAACATAGAAGTCAGCTGGAAAAACAACTACAATATCTTTAGATCTGTGAACAAAACATTTTGATTCCTTATGTTTTTGGATAATATTGTTATTTTTCAATATGCATTTTCTTCATGCCTGTCTGATGTAAAGACTGTCGTTTTGCTCTGTTGTTGAAAGATTCTGTACAAATAAACTAGACATTGTGTCAAATGTTGTCTGGTTCTAAAATAATAAATGTTTCGGTAACACTTTATATTAAGGTACACAAATTCACCATGAACTAGTTGGTAATTAGCATGCATATTAGCAGTTTATTGGCTCTTTATTAGTCATATAAAACACTTATTAATGCCTTATTCTAAATGACCATATTCTCCCAGTACTAGGCCATTAGTTGAGAGTTTATTATCAATAACCCTCTAATTAGTGCTTATTTATTGCAAGTAAGGAAGTTGTTGTACAAGAGTTTTGGTCTTAATATGCTCCGCTCAATATGGGCCTAATAAGGCAGCAGTAACACAAGAATAGTAATTCTCCCATAATAACACAAATATGATGATCTACTCTTATGTAACAAGACATGAAACTATAAGTGTTAATTGTGTCTAAATAACAATAAAATGGTATTTATATGTAAGAACATGTTCCCTATTTCAAAGTGAAGTCTTGTTCATAACCAATAAGCTAGTAGTGTGACTCTAATGGACCTGAACAGGTTACTTATTCTAAAGTTCCCTCCTCTTGACACTTTGTATATACAGTATAGCACACAACTACTGAAATTAACCTCAACAGTACATGAACAAAGTATACACACGTTGAAATATCCGTTTTATTAATGAACCACTAAAGAGAGGTTCAGACACATACCAAAACACGTCAAGTTTCTCCAAGGCTGAGAATACAGGCTATTTTTCTAAACTATAGTTACAGGTCGGTCACCATATCTCACATGGTCGGATATTCCGGTGATTTGTGGTTTTAATACAACTTTTCAGTCTTAAACCTCCACGTAGGTTATGTGTTATTGAGCCCGGCAGGCTGCAGAGGTCAGGAGGTTAAACGATGCTTACCGTCTTTGAATGTGTCCCATAGTGCAGAGGGAATTCAGCAGCGTGTAAACAGGATGTGCCGCAGGTCATTCTGCAACAGGTCATGCTTTATTTCTCTGTCAATATTTGTGGAAGATTTAAAGAAGCAGCCTTCTAAAAATGTTTATTATTTGCAGGAATGGAATCAGAATCAGGTTTATTACCAGGTAGGTTGACACATACGAGGAATTTGACTTGGTGTTGTGGTGCATACATAAAAAGAAAACAAAAATTCAAAGCACAGATAGTGGAGTACTTCGTGACCACAGAGTATGAATGTTGTGATCAGCTGTTTTAGCGCAGTTCTCCAGTAAAGGGGGGGGGGAGTCTGCCCGACGTTAACAGCAGCCCTGTCTGTGCACACGGAGACCGACTCTGTCGTCCGGTGATCGAACCGCCTTCTGGAAAAGCTTCACAAGTACGTCGGTACGCAAATGTGCAAGTGACGGTACGCATTTCAGATTACGCACATAACCTTATGTGCACCCCTGTACTACAGCAAAAGTATTCTCCGTCAGGACTTCCTGCAACAACATGACGCCGTTATCTTGATTCTGATTGGCCAGAAGACATTATCAAAGATGTTCTATTGAGAAGTCGATCACTATGTGACAAAAGTTTTCAAAACCGTGGCTACTGAAATCAATCTTACTAACTGCTGTCTGTGCAATTTACTCCGCGCGAGTTGGCAGACTTTATTTTGCTTACTTTAACATCGTGTCTCATGGTGGGGCTAAGCCATTTCTTGGTATGGGTGTAGCCTACCCCAGCCATACCCTGGTGCTGACACTGGTGGTATGTATGGGGCGGGCCATTCTGCACATGCGTTAAATGCGTTAAATATTTTAACGCAATTAATTCAAAAAATTAATTACCGCCGTTAACACGATTTTGACAGCACTAATTTGAACATATATATTAAGAAGTACAATATAAGAAAAGTAGACGTTTATTATACTTAAGTCATTATACATTTTGAATCTGCTGAGGACCGATTCAAAATGGTCCGCGAGCCGCATTTGGCCCCCGGGCCGTAGTTTGGACATCCCTGATGTAAAGTGTCAGTGGGGGGGCCGGGCCTTTTTGATGAGGAGGGGAAGAAACTGTTCAGGTGGAGAGAGGTTTTGGTCCTGATCAGAATCAGAATCAGAATTATTCGTCCCACAGAGGGGACATTTGTTACAGCAGAAAAGAGCCAAAGACAGCCTAATGTTAACTAAGAAGCATGCATAACAAAATATTAAAGGTAAATGCGGAGGTGTTCATCAGTGGCCCTCAGCAGACTGTTTGCACTGAAAACCTGGCTTTCAACTGTCTGTACTGACCATTCTGTCCATTGTATTGACAATTTTAACTTTTTCTGGGATCTTTATAAGGCAAATGGAGTTTGCCTGAACAAGTCAGGAGTGAAATTGTTTACCTCTAACATATTCAACTGCCTGCGTCATCAATCTGTTCCCTCTGCCAAGGACAAGCGGCAAGAGGAATCAAAACAGGAGAAAGACACAACACATCGCGCAGAAAACCCTGAAGAAGTATCACTGCACCCGCCTGAGGAATGTTCTGATTATGGGAGACCTATGAGACACACGGAGGAGTCTCCACTGCCCGTCACCCCCCCTGTCAATGCCTTCGAGGATACTCTTCATTCATCCCCCAGCTCTCTCTACTCTCCGCTCACCCTTTCACCCTCGCCCACCCCCCTGGAGTTCGATGACCGCATGAAGGCGACACGCAGGGTTGACTGCATGTCCTTTACCCCCGCCCCTCAACGACGGCCACCAAAATCACCGAAGCAGAGACGCGTACCATGTCCCCCGGTTTCATCACCATGCCTACCACAATCATCCAAACCAAAACAATACAAGGAAGATGGAAGCAGATTTCCAAACCCCCCTTTCTACAGTGTAGCCCTCACCCTGCCCTCCTATGATGAGAGGAGCAGGGTGGTGGGTCCTCCCTCCCCTTCAAAGCCTGATAGGGATGTGTGTGTACAAAACGCTGCAAACTAATATCTGCTGGGTCCAGGCTCAAGGGCGTATGGCACTCTCAACTCTTTCCAGGACATGCCGGGGCCCTGCCTGCCTGTATCTTTGCCGATATCTGTGTTGATAGGTAATAGATTAAGAGCGGTGAATCATCTTAAAAACAGGAAGCGCTCAAACGTTTGTGTGAGTTTATCTAATTTAGCAGTGATTCCATGTCAGCCACAGCTTGTTATAAAAAACCTGACTGATAGTGTGTTTAACAAACTTAAACTAGTTTTATTAAATGTCAGGTCTTTGGCAGGAAAAACATTTTTAATCAATGATTTTATCACTGAGCACAATTTCGATTTTATGTTTTTAACGGAAACTTGGATTGAACAAAATAACAGTGCAGCTGTTCTTATCGAATCAACCCCTCCCAACTTTAGTTTTATGAGTCAGGAAAGAATGCAAAAGAAATGGGGTGGAGTGGCTATTCTGTTCAATGATTCCCTTCAATGCAGGAAGACATCGTATGGAAACTTTGATTCTTTTGAATATGTGGCCCTTCAGCTGAAATGCTCCTCTCGAGCTCTGTTCCTAAATATCTATAGACCACCCAAATACTGTGCAAGCTTTTTTGATGATTTTACCGAACTGCTGTCTATAGTGTGTATTGACTTTGACCGTCTAGTAGGGTTGGGTATCGTTTGAATTTCCACGATTCTGATTCCGATTCCGATTCTACTTTTCGATTCCGGTTCTTAACACTAGAACCGCCAGAGGTCGCTGTATACCTATATCCGCCAACGGGTAAAGTTTACCCGCTATTGATTTCCAAGGTACAATGTACCATACAGAACGGTGAGTTTTGATCGCACAGGGATGATATGTATACCAATATAATCTGTGGACTCTCAGTTTTTCATATTATATGTGACCCGCTCTATCGAAATCAGTCGGAAGTCTCAACGGCTCATTTCAGAATAAACGTGAAAACTATTTTTTCAGGGTTCGGGTGTTTTGTTTGATTTTAAACAAACAAAGTCTTGGCTTTCAGAATATGAAACTTTTATTTCCAAAATCACACGATAAATACATTTTTGAAGCTTGTAAAGGGACGAAGACAAGCACCTCTCACTCGCAATCTGCTCTTCCAGCAGCGCCGCCCCCCTCCCTCCGGCTGAAATTATGAACGTAAGAGTATAGTAATCATAGATAACACGGCAGGGTCTGTTACAGTTTGTTTTCATCTGATTTAAATTAAACAAAGTCTTGGCTTTCAGAATATTAAACTTGTTTCGGCAAATTCAGATGATAAATATAACTTTGAAGCTTGTAACGGCATAATTACAAGCAGAGAACGGAGTAATTTAACATCACAGCAGGCATAACAACAGCCGGTGTTTCTCGTGAGGGTTTTCTCTGGGAAACAAACACAATACACACAAACGCAAAAATACACAAACACACATGCGTATACACACACACACTCGCGAGCTTCCCCTCCAAACGAAAATATCTTCCCTCCGTAGTATTTTGATCATTTTGATCGCGAAATCAATAGCGCGAGGAGCGCTGCATTTTTTCAATCTGACTTCATATTGACAATTTTTAACAACACAGGGTGTTACATAACACACTTTCAGGAAAAGTCACGGACTGGGAGACGTTAATATTTTATTGAAAAAAAGTTATACAATAAAAAAACAGCTGCGGGTAAAATGTACCCGTTGGCGGTTCTAGTGTTAACGGTTCTCAATTCCGATTCTTTGAGGGGCAGGGTAAAAAAAAAGATTAAGTTCTTGTTGAGAAAAACAAGCATATCTGCCTTCTCAGGCATACCGGGAAGAAATGTTTGAACATTTTAAAGTAAAATGCTTCAATCTGGTGCACTTTAAGCAGAATTACTAGAGACTAGATCTAGGATGTACAACTCTAAACACCCATATGACAAAGATCGGTTTACATTTGAATAATTAAATAAGTATGTGAACATAACCAATAACCCATAGCCAATAACAAATGTAACGTATTTTATGTTTGTTGTTCATTCATATCTTATTTTACTATTTTATTTATGCATATTTTTTTTATCTCTCCAGTTTAAAACGATATGTCTGGTTTACTGTCCTATAGTTTACATTGGAATGATTTCAAACCTGTTTAATCCCAATCATTATAAAGGAGTGCCTTGGAAATATGTGTTTACATAAATTGTGATCAAAACGTTAGAGACCCACTGAGATAACTTAGACTAAAGTGAACTATCTAAACACTCCTTTACAGTCCTTTACCTCACTGAGCTGTAGTTATCAGCCTCTCAGTCTGACTGGAGAGGACTCTCCCTCCACATCATTGTAGAAACATCTTCTTCTTCCGTTAGAGCAGCTAGCACCAGATGCTAATAACAGCGCCGGTTCCAGTGCACCCTCCCTTTCTCCCTCTCTCACTCGCACTTTGGCTGTGAGCTGCGGTTGCCAGATAAGCCAACATCCCCCATTTTCATCACTTGCAGCGCTCATCGTACAGGGCGAATGAAACGTGTAACCGGGATGAAAAGGGTGTTACATTTACTTAATTATGAATGTTGTTACATCAAGGCCGAAAATTAGGATGAGCACCAACGGTCAAAACATTTGTTTTCCCTCCCAGAGCTGTCAGCGCAGCGCCTCCACAGACCTGGCGCCCTAGGCGAACATCTATAATGCCAGTGCAACGGGCCGGCCCTGGTCTCAGGTTACACTGTAGGAAGTGTAGGTACAACACTACATTTCCCGCCTCGCCGCAGTCATACAGTAGGCTACGGAGAGCGGCGAGAAACATTTCCTCAGGCATCGAAAAGCAGAACCGAAATTCACATTTCGAAATGATGCCGTTGGAATCGAAATGTTGGAACCGGTTCCAAACCGGAACCGGTTCTTGGTACCCAACCCTACCGTCTAGTCATTGTTGGTGATTTTAACATCCATGTTGACAACCCCCAGGACAGAGGGGCTAAATAACTGTTTTGTGTTCTTGATAGCTATGGACTGACTCAGCATGTGACGGAGCCCACGCACAATAAGGGGCACACTCTGGACTTAATTATCTCAAAGGGTCTGAATCAGGCTTGGAATTTCGTCATTTTAGGGGCAAGGCCATTTGGCCTTCCCGTTCACATTTTTTTTAAGGGCACAAAGGCCACATGACAGGGCACAAAGGCTGTTTGGTTAAATTACGCTGGTCAATCAACATGACTGAAAAGTGTAGCACTAACGTCAACACCAGTCGTTTTACAAACGGCTGAATAGCAATAGTGTTTCTTAAATGTATACGTTAAGTTCAGCCATAAACAACATAAGTCAGTCAGGGGTAGACAGTAAGGGTACAATTGTATTGTCACTGGCCCCACCATTGTAACCACTGGCCCGGAGCATTCCTCCACCAAAAGAAAAACGACTAATAATGAAGAAAATTAACACATTTGTTGCAATAATTTATGCATTACATACTTGTACACATTACTACTTGTACTGCAACATTTTAATCATCAGTTCTTCCTCATTTCCTCAATTGTTCATATTTGGTTTATTAAAATAATGATACTGTGGTCATTGTTAAAAAATGTCTGCTATTATTATGAGTATTATTATTTGTATAATGCACTTTCTGCCTTCCTGTCATTAGGAGTTAGACATGTAATGGCTATATGTAATTGATTTGATTAGAACCTTCATTATCCTAAACTGGTGGGACATTTCGCCAATACCTTTATATTGTCTACTCTTCACTTACTTGTCAGCATAGGTCGGCATTGATGTACAGAGCCGACAGAAGATCTTGTTTATACTGGCATCATATTGAGAGGTGCAGTGACGCATCCTGAAACCAGGAAGTAAGCTGCTGGTTCCCTCGACAGAAAGCAATGGAATTTCTCCACAGGGTTTTGGAAAATAGCTGGAAAACAAACCTGTTTGATAAATGCACGTTTTGTTCAGCCGGATAATCTCCACATGTCTACCCTACTTTTATAATTTTCGAATCATAAATCTAATCGATAGATTATAAAAGGGTTTTAGGACGCGACACTGCAGCCAACTCCCTGTCACTCCTTTAACTCCTCCGGTGACTTTCTTTTATTTGAAGATTGTTTTTTGCCCGGCGCTTGGCCGGTTACCGCTCGTATTAAAAACATTTTGGCGAATGGTTAGGTGGCGCGATAGTCTGTAGTGAAGAAGGAGCGCCCTCCCGCTCACGGGAGCCTGCTCGCGCTGTTTGCTGTGGAGCACATCGCGAGCAGCAAACAGCTGTTTGCTTTTCCCCCCAACAACGACAACCGACTCACGAAACGCTATGTTGTAGCGTTGATAAACGAAACAATTTAACTAAATTGCTAGTCAAAATACCAATACCACAGGACATTTTTTTTTACTTTTGACAGGGGCACAAAGGCCACTTTGGCCGTGAATTGCATTTTTTTTAACAGGGCATCACGACCAAAGTGCGGCCGTCGTGAAATTCCCACCCTGGTCTGAATATCTCTAAGGTTGTGGTGAGTGATGTTGCGCTCTCTGACCATTCCTGTGTTTTCTTTGAGGGCTCTATTTCTGTTCACAAAAATGTTCAAAAAGAGGTAACCACAAAGCGATATTTAACTGAAAATAATAGGGAAATGTTTACTCAGAATTTGTCTTCCACACTTGCCCCTGCTAACATCTCAGTAAATGAGCTTGTAGATCATTTTAATTCAAAATGTCTAAATGTTATAGATGCCATTGCTCCAATTAAGGTAAAGGAAGTGTCTGGCAAGAAAATATCTCCATGTAGAAAGGCCATGACCGTGAGAGCAGAAAAAAGAGAATGTCGAAAAGCGGAACGCAGGTGGCGAAAACAAATCTCCAGGTTCACTTTGAAATCTATAAAGAGAGACTTGGCCTTTATAATTTGGAATTGAAAAACGCACGACAATCGTTCTTCTCTGACATCATTACCATAAACCGCTCTTAAAAAAGAATAATCTAGATGCTTCAGTAATGAACAATTACAGGCCCATATCAAACCTTCCATTTCTAGGTAAAATCATTGAAAAAGTAGTTTTTCAACAGTTGAGTAATTTCTTGCATTTAAATAGCTGTTTGGATGTGTTCCAGTCAGGCTTTTGTCCAAACCACAGCACTGAGACTGCTTTGTAAAGGTCTTTAATGACAATCCACTTAAACACAGACAGTTGGCAGAACTTCAGTGTTAGTATTATTAGATCTCAGTGCTGCGTTTGACACTGTTGACCACAGCATATTACTAGACCGACTGGAAAACTGGGTGGGACTTTCGGAAACAGTTCTAAATTGGTTTGAATCCTACTTAAAGGACAGAAATACTTTGTTTCTATAGGTAAATACTAGGGCTGTCAGTCGATTAAAATATTTAATCGCGATTAATCGCATTATTGTCCATAGTTAATCGCGATTAATCGCAAATGAATCGCACTTTTTGTATCTGTTCTAAATGTACATTAGAGAAATATGTTTTCATTTTTTAATACTCTTATCAGCATATGAGTGGACACATATTCTTTATGCTAATGTTTATTATCATTTGAACAATGACAAATATTCTCATGAATATTAAACACAACAAACCTCTGAAATAAAAAATATTAGAATAAATTAAAATGGAAAATCTAATAAAATACAGTGTGTGTGTGTGTGTGTGTGTGTGTGTGTGTGTGTGTGTGTGGTGTGTGTGTGTGTGTGTGTGTGGTGTGTGTGTGTCGTGTGTGTGGTGTGTGTGTGTGTGTGATTGTGTGTGTGTGTGTGTGTGTGTCGTGTGTGGTGTGTGTGTGTGTGTGTGTGTGTGTGTGTGGTGTGTGTGTGTGTGTGTGTGTGTGTGTGTGTGTGTGGATGTGTGTGTGTGTGTGTGTGTGTGTGTGTGTGTGTGTGTGAGAGTGAGATGGTGGATCGTTGGAGCTATGTGCATCTCAAGGCATATGCTCGAACGGGAGCTGCCTGGACGCTGCGATCATGTTGCGCGCATTAACACTAGCTGAGTGTGCTGACTTTTCGTACAATGTCCCACTGTCTGGCTTCCTGCATAAAGTCAAGTGCTCGGCGCAGTTGTCGGCGAAATGTCGCTCCCCTGTTTTCATTTAAACAGCTCCTTATATCCGTTAGCGCAGCTAGCTAGCACCAGATGCTAACAACAACACGTAAGGTCTCTCTCTCGCTCGCTCGGGCCACACAAACACACACCCTCCCGGTCCTCCCGATAGCCAGTCGGTGCCTGCCGGTGAGCGTGGAAGTGTGGTCTGCTGCAAGCGGGCAGCAGGAGCGGGGCTGTTAGCAGCATCAGTTTGTAGATGGTATTTTAAACTCGATGCGCTCTGAAACTACAGGGCGGCCGAGGACAAAAAATACACATGCGTTAATCACGTTAAAATAATTAGTGGCGTTAATTTGTTTTTGCGTTATCGCGTTATTAACGCGTTAACTTGACAGCCCTAGTAAATACACATCTGAGTTGACAAATAGGAAATGTGGGGTACCTCAAGGCTCCATCTTGGGGCCTCTTCTCTTTAACGTCTACATGCTACCACTGGCTCAGATAATGAAAAACAACAAAACAAGTTACCATAGCTATGCGGATGACACACAAATTTACGTAACAATTTCACCAGGAGAATATGCTCCAATTCAAACACTGAGTAAGTGCATTGAACAAATCAATGACTGGATGTGTCAGAACTTTCTCCAAGATAAAGAGATAAAACTGAGGTAATGGTTTTTGGAGCCAAGGCAGAACGTATAAAAGTTAGCGCTGAGCTTCAGCCTGCAATGTTCAAACCAACAGATAGAGCCAGAAATCTAGGTGTAGTCATGGACTCTGACCTGAGTTTCAACAGTCACATTTAAACAGTTACTAAATCAGCCTACTATCACCTAAAGAACATATCTAGGATTAAAAGACTAATGTCACAGCAGGATTTGGAAAAACTTGTCCATGCTTTTATCTTCAGTAGACTGGACTACTGTAATGGTGTCTTCACAGGTCTCACTAAAAAATCTATTAGGAAGCTGCAGCTGCTTCAGAACGCCGCTGCTCGAGTCCTCACTGACACTAAGAAAGTGGATCACATCACTCCTGCTCTGAAGTCTTTACACTTTTTGTGTGTCAAAGAATAGATTTCTAAATACTGCTGCTGGTTTATAAAGCACTGAATGGTTTAGGCCCAAAATACATTTTTGACCTCCTGCTAAACTATGAACCATCCAGATCTCTCAGGTCTTCAGGGACTGGTCAGCTTTCTGTCCCAGAGTCAGAACTAAACATGGAGAAGCAGCGTTCAGTTATTATGCTCCAAATATCTGGAACAAACTCCCAGAAACCTGCAGGTCCGCTGCAACTCTGACTACTTTCAAATCCAGCAAGAAGACTTTTCTTTTTGTCGCTGCTTTTAATTGAACTATTCATATCTTAGACGGCACTTTAACTTTTATCCATGTATTTTTTCTTTTTCTGTTTATTTTATTAGCTTTTCTTTTTAATGACTGATTTAAATGCCCATTTTCTTAATGTCTTTCGTTTTTTTTGTAAAGCACTTTGAAATTGCCTTGTGTTGCAAATTGCTTTATAAATAAACTTGCCTCGCCTCGCCTACATGAACCTATGTACCTTTTTCTGTGCAGCCTGTTTGTAAATGAACTGTATGGTAGTACAGGGTTGTTTCCATTCATTCTGGTTCAGATCCTCTCTGACATTCACACCTGTTTCTGCTCCCGCTCTGCTTCCTGCAGATTTTTTCTGTGTATTCTTATTGTGTGTGGGAATATTTAAACTTAACCGTCATGTCTTATGACAGATATCTTGCTATCTGTTATCCTCTGCAATATAACACACTTATGACTTCTCGGAGGGTTGCCTCTCTTGTTGCTGTGTCGTGGTTTTACTCACTGTTAATCTGTGTTGTCATGATAGCTCTGACTGTGTCTCTGCAGCCGTGTGGGAATATCGTTAATACTGTGTACTGTGGGAACTACTCCATTGTTAAACTGGCCTGCTCTGACATTACTGTTATTAATATTTATGGAATCTTTGTGAGTCTTTGCACATTCTTCGTTCCTCTGATTTTAATCCTCTACACGTACATTAAGATCCTCAGAGTGTGTTTCTCTCGTTGTAAGCAGAGCAGACAGAAAACTGTCAGTACCTGCACACCTCACCTTGTTTCCCTCATCAACTTCTCTTTTGGCTGCAGTTTTGAAATACTTCAGAGTAGATTTGATATGAGTGGTGTTCCAACCATGTTCCGCACCTTATTATCGTTATACTTCCTCACGTGCCAGCCTCTCCGCTGTGATGTACGGCCTGACATTTTCCAAAATCCGTGTTGTCGTGAGAAGTGTGGTGTCAGAGGTCGGCCTTTAACGGGAGGTAATTGTGCACTGAGTGATGAATAAACCCCGTCTGGATGCACCTGAATCCACCTGTCCCGTTCTTCTTGATCTGAGAGATGTCGGCAGGATGTAGATAATACAAGACAGCGTTTGATTGTTATAATTATCATTAATAGCATGAGTGTGAGGTTTATGTATGCATATAATGCAAGGTTTGAGTTTTGTTTACGCAAATGAAAAGTGCGCTTATAAATAAAATATATTATGATTATAAGGTTATTACACGAGCGTGTGTATGAATGTATGAGGGTGATCAGAGAATATGGATAGGTTTGAATACCTGTAAAGATCGATGTGTATATTCTAAGATTTACATTTATTACAGTTTATTATACCACATAAGGAACCCTAACTGTGCATTGTGTGATGGCCCTTTAATAATACACTAAAATACCTGACCATTTAAATGTGTATATTGCAATATCTAAGTACTATTAAGAAATGTACGTTGAAAACATGATAGATGTTGGCAATGTTTGTGTGTGTGTGTGTGTGGTGTGGTGTGTGTGTGGTGTGTGTGTGTGTGTGTGGTGTGTGTGTGTGTGTGTGTGTGTGTGTGTGTGTGTGGTGTGTGTGTGTGTGTGTGCTGCGTGAGTGCGTGCGTGCATGCGTGTGCGTGTGTGTGTGTTTACATCAGTAATCACGGAGACTCTTCCCACGATGCAGTGCTTGCTAATTAGCCCGTTAGAGGAGCTCGTTAGTGTCCGAGTGGCGACACAGACCCTCGGGGGGGCACGGGGGGGTTAATGGCTGTAAACACATACTGAGCGGCCAGAAAACGGCCACACAGAAAGTTTAACCACTAAAAATCAAACCGTGTATAATATGTGGAAAATATAAACAAAAACTCTGAATAAGTCAAGAAATATGAAAAAGACATTGAATAGCATCTCGAAAAATATGAAAAAAGTCAAAAATATTTGAAAAAAGTAATAGAATAGTAAATCAAAAATATATTGGAACTTCCAGCTCTGATCTCTTCCTATAGAAACATCAGCTGTATGCTTTAACAACTAAAAAAGTTTGTGAGCTCTGAAACAACTGCCTCGTTTTTATTTCCACCGGTTTTAACTTTCTGCAGAAAAATTCTATAATTGGAAATCAGAAGAAATGTTTTATGAGAGTTTTCCATAAACACATACATGAACATAATAAAACTAATATTAACTAATAATGTTTGCAGCCATCTCTCATGACACTGTGACTTAAATACAAAAGTATATTATAAAGTTCTTCTAATATTTTCAATTCGTTGTTTGACGAATAGACAATCAATAAAGGGTCTGTGAGCGGGATTTAAAAATGAATATTAGAAATGTTAAGAAATAAAAAACAGTTATATAGAGTATAAAGATTTCACTGAGTGGTGTCAACGCCATCTGGTGGACATATTTAATATGATTATTTCACAGAATTATTAATAAACTGTATTTATTTACTTTAAGTAAAATATATTATTATTTTTTTGTTTATCACCCTTTAGATTTTATTTATTTGTATTTATTATTCCTCCTTTATTTGATATTTCTTATTAGTTCATGACTTCATCCATATGTATACAACTTTAGATAACTTCTTTATCCTCCAATCAATTTAATACACGATAGAAACATAGGAATACTATGTTTCTATCGTGTATTAAATTGAATAAAATACATGATAGAAAAATATTTACATTTGATTTTGTTTAGTGATTATTCACACTTTTTGACCCTATTGTGATTTAAATACATTTATTTGTTCTACTTCTTGATGACTTTTCTCAGAATCAGACATCCTTCATTAGTCCCACAGCGGGGAAATTCCCAGTGTTACAGCAACAGTCAGGTAGAAAAAGAAAAAGGGACATGAAATAATGAAAAAGTAAAGCACACATTAGTGATAAAATAATAGTAGTAATACGTTTTATTTATACAGCGCTTTTTCTAGAAACTCAAAGACACTTTATAGGGTAAAAACAACACACTTAAAATATATAAAACACAACATTCATCACAGATTAAAAGCAGATCTGAAAAGTTGAGTTTTGGGATATAGAATAGTAATAGTAAGACAAATCAGTAAGCAAAGTAAAATATATGGCATTCAAGTGACCTTTAAAGGAGGCTGTGGCTTAGGGGGTTTGTGATCTTCAGATCAGGGAGTTAGTGGTTCAAATCCTGTAGTCAGCATATAACTGTTTCTGATTTGAGTGAATCGTACGCAGGGATTGATCCAGACAAGATCGTTGTTTCTGTGCATTTATTACATGATCAAATATCACCAAAATATCATTGAACCTGTTCCTATCTCTTGCCCTGTCCCCATGGACTGAGGGGGCTGCAGCACCCCCATCTGTTGGCGGAGAGTTGTAACTGCAACACCAAAAAGTTCACGAAACAAATCAATTCAAAAGTTTTATTTTGAGTTACTATTTTTGAGTTAGTATTTTAGTGTTAAGCAGTTAACAAAAAGCTTCACTAAATAATAAGAGAAAGTGATAATGCGGTGTGCTTCTTCTGTTTCAGTGCAGACAAGAACAGGGATGGGAGTGTTGTGAAAGGAGGATTTAAGAACTGGCGAAAGGCAGGGGAAACATTTAGGGAGCATGAGAAGTCCCATCAACACACAGGCCGTCCACAAACTCTCTAGAGGAGGCTGTGGGAGTTGTAGTCTTTTATATTCCGTCTCTCTAGAGGAGGCCGTGGGAGTTGTAGTCTTTTATAATCTGTCTCTCTAGAGGAGGACGTGGGAGTTGTAGTCTTTTATACTCTGTCTCTCTAGAGGAGGCTGTGGGAGTTGTAGTCTTTTATACTCTGTCTCTCTAGAGGAGGCTGTGGGAGTTGTAGTCTTTTATACTCCGCCCCTCTAGAGGAGGCTGTGGGAGTTGTAGTCTTTTATACTCTGTCTCTCTAGAGGAGGCTGTGGGAGTTGTATTCGTGTATACTCCGTCTCTCTAGAGGAGGCTGTGGGAGTTGTAGTCTTTTATACTATGTCTCTCTAGAGGCCGTGGTAGTTGTAGTCTTTTATACTCCATCTCTCTAGAGGAGGCTGTGGGAGTTGTAGTCTTTTATACTCCGTCTCTCTAGAGGAGGCTGTGGGAGTTGTAGTCTTTTATACTCCGTCTCTCTAGAGGAGGCCGTGGGAGTTGTAGTCTTTTATACTCCGTCTCTCTAGAGGAGGCTGTGGGAGTAGTAGTCTTTTATATTTTGTCTCTCTAGAGCCTGTGGGAGTTGTAGTCTTTTATACTCCGTCTCTCGTGAGGCCGTGGGAGTTGTAGTCTTTTATACTCCGTCTCTCTAGAGGAGGCTGTAGGAGTTGTAGTCTTTTATACTCTGTCTCTCTAGAGCAGTGCTTCTCAAAGTCCACTGGTCCGTGAGCGCCCCCTAGTGGTCCGTGAGTATATTGGTAACATTTCACATTTGAAATAAATAAATACATTTGAGTTTTTCGCACTCTCGCGGGAATATCTCCGCAATGGAGCGAGCTTAAGTCTTTTGACGTCGTATTCACCGCCATGTGAAAATCAAAAATTACTCTTGCAAAGATTGCAAAGAACTCTCTGAGAGTCGCCCTGCACTGGCTTCATCCACGGGTAAGTGTCTTCCCAGTCTTTGTTGTGTGTGCATCTTCTTTTCTTCTTAGCTGTAGTTTCAGTTTCCTCCATTTTCCATAACCTGCTGCGTCGCCTGCGTTATTGACTTTCGTTGTTGTTGTTTGACGCCCCTCGTGTAACTCACTCACACACACTCCCCCCCGTGTGTGTGAGCTACTCTCATTGGTTAACACTTGACCAGCACCCGCCGTGTTACCATTTGATTGACAGCAAACACAGCCCCGTGATGATAGCCTTCCCTGATTTCTCCACAGCCATTGGATAATCTGATTTTAGAAAAGCGTTTTAGCCAATCAAAATGAAATATGCGGGACATCGTCTCAATTTGCGGGACGCACCAAAAGTCGTGAAAATGCTGTGCAGACATCTGGTCACCCTATTCCCGCATCCCTGCCTGTGCCTTCTTTCCTCAGGCCTCCTCGTGCTTTCCCGGTAGGCAAGGCAAGTTTAGCACCTTTCAGCACACGGCAATTCAAAGTGCTTTACAAATTGAAATAAAAGACACTTAAGAATAAATACAGCAGAAACACATTATAAAATGGCATTTAAAAACTGGCATTAAAAAATCTAAGGTAATAAAATAAACATAACAGGTATAGAATACATGAATAAAAACTATACTGCAGTTTGGATATGAACAGCTCACTTAATTGCAGTGTCAAAAAGATACGTTTTTAGTCTGGAATTAAAAGTATTAAGAGTTGCAGCGGACCTGCAGGAGTTTGTTCCAGATGGTCGGGGCATAACTCGTGAAAGAAATCGATGTGTTGCGTACAATGAGTAATAAACAATACAAACAAACAGCAACAGGGAAACAAAACAAAACGGTTATAATTAAAAAATATATTTGACCTAATTAATTTTTTCAACACAATAACACTTTTTTGAAAATATCACAAATGACTTGAAATGATGAAATAGATAAACAAACCTTAAGCACCCCTTGATCAAAGTTAATTAATCAACTAATTAAAAATAAATAAGTGTTTCTCTGTGGAAACGTTGCAGGAGATCTCGTTACGCCTCGGCGGCAGAGACTCGTTAGCGAGAGCCGAAAATGACTCCCAGAATCCTCTCTGAGGACGACATCCTGCAGGGACAGATAATTATATTCACCCTCTGATTTAATGAGTCAGTGTTAAAGTAACAACACAACAAGTACATCGGAAAAATTCTCAAAAAGATCCACGGAAAGTGTAAAAAACAACGTGTAAAATGGCAAAATAAGTTAATAAAATGTGAAAGGTGTCAATAACATATGTGAAAACAACATGTGAAACATTATAAAAACTTTACTTAAAATGTGGAAATATTCTCTGGGGAAAGTTGTCTGAAAAGTAAGTTAGAACATTTCCAAAAGATGAGAACATTGTCAATAAAATGTCAAAACATCAAAAAAATAAGCGAAACATTTGAAAAAAAAACAGGAAAACTGACAAAATTCCTCAAATGTGAAAAATGTTCTATGAATATTTGAAATAAAAACCAAGATATATTAAATTACATTACATGTCACTTGTTAGATGCTTTTATCCACAGCAACTTACATACTCAACACTGTGGGCAATCCCCACAGGAGCACTTTGGGGCGAAGTGTCTCAGGGACACAACGACATGCTGACTGAGGTGGGGTTTGAACCTGTGCCCCCCTGACCCCAACACCAGCACACTAGTCCACTGCGCCACAGCCTCCCTATGTTTATAGATATATGGGAAAACTGTATGTTTCAAATGTCCAAATAAATTGGAAAAATCTCATAAAAATATGTTACAAATGTCCCAAAAATGTAGAAGTCTAAATAATGGACGAAAAATAAGTGAAGATTTTTTAAATATGTATAAAGCGTATATATTTCTAGGACATTTTAAAAACATTTTTTTTCACACAATTTAGGACATTTCTTACATCATATTCAGGCATTTGTTATCCCTGAATATGATGAAAGAAAACATTTCCTTTAATTGTGTGAATTGTTGGTTTAATTTCTTAATGGTCTCTGAAAGAAAATAGTCAAAAGAAAAGGATACAAAAATTGTGTGAAAAATAAATGGTTGTATTAAATTGGGGAAGAAATATCACCAAAAAGGTTGTAAAGATGGTGATGTCAGAAATGTCCTAAAACGTTTTATTAAACTGTGAAATCTGTCCATAAACAATGTATTGTATTATTGCCCACTCAGCTGTTTAAATCATTTATATGATAAATTAAAGACGAATCAAAGTTGTTTTTGTATAAAGTTTTAATGATGAATTAGCTGGTTAATTAGAGAATCTCCTCTAATTGCCTCTGGGACGTTTTAATTGGTTCAGAGAGCAGCTGCATGTGATGGACGGTTGGACTTTGTTTATAAAACGCAGCGGGACGGCAGCGAGTTCTTCCAGACGAGCAGCCGGCGGCAGGTAGGAGCGCTTCATTTTAATTCATTCATGTTTAATAATGACTGTTGGGATGGAGGGGTCGTTTGATAATGAGAATAGATCAGTTAATTATCTGACAGGATGGCAAACTGGGATTGGTATCACATGACCTTTAAATGTTCTGGAAAGTTCTAGGTGGTCTATTTAGTTTAAATCATGTTCCCCTTAATTTCCCCAAAAGTAGAAATGTGTCCGGGTTCTTAGGTTTAAATGTTTTTTTCCTTCAAACGTAATTTTATCGGCTGATTTGTATTAAATGAAACTTAATGCATTTACATGTTATTAATATCTGATTTAAATTACATGTAATGCTTTTAAATGTTCTTGAATAACTGATGTGATACCCCTTTATGCTTTTATTTGTATTTGATTTAGCTACTGATTTTATTGTTAATGTTATCCAGGGTGAGTTTCCTCAAAATGTGCGAAAGTGTAAAAGAAAAAGTGAATAATTAATTAATAATAATAAATGCTTTTAATCTGTTATTAATGTTGTGTTTCATATTTTTAAGTGTGTTGATTTAAGTATTTTTTATGAATTTTTACTCTGTAAAGTGTCTTTGAGAAAAAACAATAACAACAATAATAATATGTGAAAACTGCAAATGGAGCCACTGATTTTGATATTATTGCTGTTGTTCAGAGGGTGATTTAGAGTTGATTGTATTTCACATCATTTTAATCCAGATCTGTAAAGTAACTCAATGGATTGAATATATTTGACAGCCAGGCTGGGCAGGTCATCGGGAGGACCGGGGGGTTTCCCGATGGCCTGTTGATTATTTAGTTTTTTGTATGTATTGTGAACGCAACGCTGCGCAAATGTGGGTCTGCCTCACACAGGGTGACTGGCTGTCTACAAGATGTGGCCTGCCCACATGCCCACTGTTATACAATTAAACAACATCTTACATTTATTTTCACAAAATACGTCTCCTTGCAGTATCAATAGTAATTCGGCTGACTTTTACATTTGATCCAATTGGTAGATAGGCTGTATTTACACCATAACGGTGCACAGCTGATAGAAAGGGACACCTAGTGGTTAAAAAACGTTATTGAATTATTTTGTTGAAATTATGTTATATTTGATGACAAACATATTAAGAGTACATGCTTTCATACGGGGAAAGTAGAAAGCATGATAGAAATATAGAATATAAAATGTCAAGAAGATACTGTAGTGATCTCTAGAATAAAACAGTTTAGTGCCGGACGTCCAAAGATATTAACAGGAGGATGTGCAAAACAGACAAACTAATAAGGCTTTATTTAAGCAATCATACACGAGAGGCCGTTCTTGAACGTCATTATTGGTACGACAGTACTGCGGCTATACTGAAGTACCAATAATGACGTTCAAGAACGGCCTCAAGTGTATGATTGCGATTCTATAACACAAACTATCATTGTAATCAACAATATCGTAAAATAATTTCATAATGTGGGCTGATTTGCTCCCAAACCTACACTTTCTGCTTGAGTTAATCTCCGTCAGAAAGTAGTTCCTATAAAGTAGTTCCCTTGGTAACGCAAGCCGATCAATCGAACACTCCTGCTTCCCCGCTTACAGTTATTGATATAATTATAGTAAATAATATATTAACCAATTTATTGACAACAATTCTTGAATTAGGCTATTTATTTATTTATTTACATATTTAACATTTTGGCTTCAGAATGAAGGTGGATGTTCATGCTGCCATTAAAAGTGCAATTTTTGAAACAGCTCTCCATGAACTCCATGCCAGACTGTTTTGCAGGTGGTGCCGTGGTGTTCACGGGTAGGTTATCGGAAGAGCTTTCCTCCAGTGGCCGTTTCATGGCGTGTCCCGGACCGGCAAAAAGCGCGTTGCTCCACATCTTTCTGTTGTCCAGAGATGGAGCCCAGTAGCTGCGAAGCGATGACTCATTGTTATGCCCGCTAACGGACATGATTTCTCTGGCCTCCAACCCGGCCTCCGCCAGCCGCTGCATGCAGGTGCTTCTGACGCAATGGTTTGTGTAACGCGTAGCAGTGCCAGCCTCGTCACTAATGCGGGTCATCATGGACCCCAGGCTGTTCACCCCCAAGGGCTCCATGCTATACCACACCGCATCCCCAGGCTTCACCGACTTCCTTGGATGGTGGTAGAAAGCCTTTGCTGATTCGGGCATTTGCTTTCTTGTTCCAGTTCGAAAAGCAAACTGCAGGCAGTTTGCTTTTCGACCCAACGGTATACCGTTTTTCTCAGACGCGGAGGGATACTGACTTGTTGTGAAAAGGCACGTTCTATTTGACCGTTGTTTGATCGTGGAATCAAACACGCCTATTGACCAATCAGAGAGCTTGCTCACACCTATGTGTTATAGAATTAAACATTAAAGAATACTTTAAGTTAAGGTCTTCTTTTGAATAAGAAAAAAACGTTGGGGGTATCCACAGATACATATGAAGTCTGACAAAATACAATCACTTTCCCTGAATTTGACTCAGGTGTAACTAAAGTCTGATTTAAGGGTTGTTTATATTTCACATCATTAATCAGAATCTGCAAAGTAACTAAAATAAATGGGGGTTGACGCTAACTTTACATGGAAGCTGTATACACGTTATCCTGGCGAGACCTCAAATCATCTTCGTAATGTCTATCAAACTATAGATCCTACACATCGACTGCACGTGGATTCTAAAAGTACAATATACACTTCTCCCCAGAAATCGAATCAAAAAGCATTTTAATGGCCAAACTATTCCACAATTTAGGATTTTCCAGAGAGGGTTATTTGTGAATAAACGTCCCTCCGGAGCGTTTGCAATCAAGCTTGTTGTTTCTTACACGACCACTAGAGCACCTCTAGTGGGCGTGTAAGAAACAACATACACTTTAAAACGTGTCTCTGGGTCGTAATAAGGGCTTGAACAACCGGCCTATATGGTCGTTTTTTATAGGAGGACAGGCTGCTCCTTTTCGGGTACGGTGGGTTTATAGAGACATGTTTTGTAAATAATTGTTGAACATTAAGTTGTGCATACCAATAGAACAAATACAAATGAAAGGAAATGCTGCCCTCTTGGCCAGGTCGCTCTTGAAAAATAGATTTGAATTTCAATGAGACTTTTACCTGGTTAAATAAAGGATATATATATATAATGGGATTATGAGTGTGTTTTTGAACGTGTGTTTCAGGTTGATTGGGCGCCATGTTGGAGGCGTCACTGGGCGGGAACTCATCCCACAGCAGCTTCCTGTTCGGAGGCTTCCCGGCACTTCAGCACCACCAACGGCTGCTGGTTCTGGTTCTCCTGATCGGCTGCTACGTAACTTTGCTCCTCGGAAACTGTGCTTTGCTGCTGGTGATCGGCAGCGTGGCGTCTCTCCACAGCCCCATGTACCTTCTGATCGCCTCGCTGTGTGCCGTGGACATCCTGGTGGGAACGACCATCTTCCCCACTACATTACTCAGCCTTCTGTTCAACTGGGACCGGATCTCTCTGACTGGCTGCCTCACACAGATGTTCTTCACCCACTTCCTGTCCTCGCTGGAGTCCACACTTCTTCTAGCCATGGCGCTGGATCGCTACGTGGCCATTTGCTTGCCGCTACGCTACAATAAGATCATGAACGCCTCGGTGTCCGCCAAACTGCTTCTGTTCGCGTTGTTTCGCAGCGGTTCAGTCATGGGGACTTTGGTTGGTTTGGCGGGATCTCTGTGGTTCTGCGACTCCAACACAATCCGCCACTGTTACTGCGACCACATGGCGCTGGTTAGCTTAGCGTGCGGCGACACGGAGAGAAATCGGGCGGCCGGACTCGCCGTTATTATCTTTTTCGTGGGCGTCGACACCCCGGTTATCTTCTTCTCCTACGTGAAGATCCTGAGCGTTGTCCTGCGGGCGTCGGCGTCCGGAGAAGACCGCTGGAAGGCGTTCCACACCTGCGGGACGCACCTGATGGTTATGACCTGCTTCTACCTGGTGGGCAGCGTCTCCTTCCTGTCGCCCAACATCAACTTCCCCCCCGACGCTCACACCTTCATGGGTCTGATGTACATCCTGCTGCCGGCCACCATCAACCCCATTATCTATGGAGTCCGCACCAAGGAGATCAGGAACGGATTCCTGAAGATCTTTAAAGTCCGAGCGAAGAAACTCAAGTCGATGAAGGTGAAGGTGTCTCCTGCTGGGAAAGGTAAAACTTGACATCAAAGTAAACTTCTGATGGACAGCCGTGTTGGTTTGACTGGATAAATGTAGGGAATGAGGTCAATGGTTTTCTGAAGATATTTAAAATCCGAGCGAAGAAATTTAAGTCGATGAAGGTGCATCCTGCCGTGAACGGATGGTGTATCTTGCCATGAACGGATGGTGCATCCTGCCGTGAACGGAAAAACTTTCGGCACCTAGTTCATTTGTTGTTGTCTGTCTGACTGTTTGACTCACTGTTTATTTTAGTTATTTGTACTTCTGTTTTCCTGTAAAGTGACCTTGGGTTCCCTGAAAGGAGCTATATATTTAAATTATTATTATTTATAGTATTGACATCAAAGTAAACTTCTGATGGACCGCCGTGTTGGTTTGACTGGGAAAAATTAAGATGAGTAAACTTTGGGAATGAGGTCAATGGTTTTCTGAATGTGTTTTTGGTTTTAGAAATAAGGTGGTTAACACAAGCTGAAGAGATGTTACTGTATGACACGTTCAGAAATCAAGTGGTGCTAATATGTGGAGATTATCCTGCTGAACTAAACGTGTAATCATCAGAAACGTTGAGTATATTTTCTGCAATAATCCAAAATCACATGGAGGAATCCCATTGAACTAGAGAGATGCTGCCTTCAGGGACCAACACATAAACACCACCTCCCCGCAGGACTCTTTAACAGCCAAATAAAAAATGTAGGTCTGAACTTTCATGTTTGCTGTGTGCTTGGTTTTTACCTCTGGGTATTAAACGTCTGGACTCGTTGAATTAGCAGCTGCATTTCTTGTTGAATTGATAAAAATGGAAATTGTGATTATTGTTAACCTTTTGTGGTCCTTCAACACATACATGATGTCTGGCAAACACCTCTGTCGGGAAAAATATAAGTTTAAAATGGTGTGTTGGCACGAGTTTCTAAAATCAAAAACTAAAATTCTTCGGTCCTCAAAACTAATCTGCAGATATATTACATATATATATCAATGTTTGTAAAATCAAAGATATTTAAAAACATTTTTAGACCTAAAATATTAAAAACTAAATCAAGACTTTTTACGGATGGTTCTTAACGTCGGAGATTAACCCGAGCAATACCAGTTCATGGTGAAGGGAATAAAGTTGTTTCCAGTAAAGACCTGACCAGAGAACCAGCATGGAGCTACAGCCAAACTGGTTTTTGGTGAAAAAAAATCAAATCGAATCCAAAATGTAACATTTGGGATTCAAGAAAAGTCCAGATTAGACCTGGAAATAAAACTTGTGGTTGGTTATTTTTACACATTTTAATGCAGAAATGTTACATATTAACTCTGGGCTGTAGAAACAAGGATCAGACTATAAAAAGATAAATACAGCATTCATTTTAATTTGATCATTTACTTCTGAAGGTGCAGAAGGTGTGTTTGAAGTCGTGCTTACGGACATTTCCTCTACAGTGTAAAATGTTCTGATTTTTTCAGAAATACAATTTGTTGATGCTTCAGAAAAAGGTCAGAATGCCAAAAAACATCCTTTTTATTTAGGAATATATAGGTTTTCTCCAGGCCCATTCAAAAATAAAGCCAATTCAAATAATGTGCGAAATAATGAGGATGTGTTGGGTGTTTTTATTTTGTAATCCTAATCTTTATCCTGTGGTTGATTAGTTAAAGAGACACCATTTTTCTCCACACTTTTTTTGTTGTAAATTAATCACTTAAATCCCAGCTAAATGAATGGTTCTTCATTTTCAAGTTGCTACAGAGGCCGACGGTTGCAAACGTGCCCAAAGCTCTTCCATCAGGGGAAACACGCTGCAGCTTCAGAAACGATGCAGATATAGAAACCCAAATTCCCAACATTCAGCAGCTTGAGGAGACATGCGCAGCGTTTACTACAAGCTGCAGAAACCAAACGCTGCAGATACAAAACACAACACAATGTTTCTTTGTGTGGAACATTTGGGTTTTTATATCTGCACCCTTTCTGAAGCTGCAGCACGTCTCTCCTGATGGAAATGTTTGGGCCGTTGTAGCACGTCTGCACCTGTCGGCCATCGTAGTTGTTATTGTGCATATCAGGGAAATATCAAAATGTTCTCTCTTGTGAAAGTGAGAGAAATTAGATGAAAGACTGAGCTGAGTGAAAAGGGGGCAGATGTTCATAATGATGCAGGTTAATGATCTGTTTGTTTCAGGGCTTTCCTCTATAAAGGTTGGGTTATTCATGATATTAATAAATAATAATAATAAGTATGGATTTCATGCAAACGAGGCCACACTTCCCTCTCGGACAGTTTCGGTTGCGTTTCGTTGGGAAGCTTCTTCTTCAGGTGTTCCTCGGTGGGGAAACACTGGCAGTGTCTATGAGGACCGTGTGATACAACACATCGAAACTAATCTCAACACAACGTTACTCCTGCGGCTCCCTAATGGAAACACGTACAACAAAGTGACATTAGAGGCATGCTACCGGCCGCCGTGACGACGACGCCACGGCCGCTGGTTCGAGTCCCGGCCGGCCGAGCTGCTCCGTCTGAAGACACGACGTCGGGACGGAATCGCGTTTAAAGGGTTTCCGGACGGTTTTCCGGACTCTACAAACAGCAGCCAAACAACAACAACAACAGCAGCAGCGGCTCTATCTGTCGTCCAGTTTTGGCGAATCCACAGGCTCCTCGTCTTCGTCGTCATTCGCTTCGGCGGTCAGTCGCTGGCGGGCGAAGTCTTCGAAGATTATGTCATCGTCGCTATAGGAGAGGAAGGAGGGAAGGGGGGAGTGAGTGAGTTTAGAACAAAACAAGCAAAGATCAGAGACTCATCACATTTGTGCGTTCAGGTTGTACGTTAAATGTGTACACGTTAAACTTGTACGATACGTTTGTACTTTAAATGTGTACACGTTAAACTTGTACGATACATTTGTACTTTAAATGTGTACACGTTAAACTTGTACGATACGTTTGTACCTTACTTTAGGTTTGTATCTTCAATTTGGATGTCAAATGCGTACGTAAAGTTTCTATGTTAAAATTGTACGTTTAATTTAAGAGACTTGGAGTTGCTCTGTGTTAATCTGTGAGTTGTATTCTTTTAAATGGACCACTTTGATTAAATACCCCCTGAGACCTGCTTGAAAATTCGGAAAAATCCTTCGCCATACCCAAGATCATCATCTCATCAAAACTGAGTCTCCCCATATGAACCTTGAGAGAACACTTTGATAATATAACAATTTTAGCTTTCCTCTTTTTAGTGCTGACACATTCAATCAATTGTAGATATGGTACTGCTGTAAAACAGATAGACAGACAGACGGACGGACAGGAAGCTCACTTTGTGTCGAACTGGATCAGGTTTGTGTCGATCGGAGCTTCATCTGGAGCTGCAGAGAGGAGAGAGAAAACCTTTACAGAAACACATATTATTTAAAGAGTCCTCTCCAGCTGATGTTCAGGTGTATATCAGTATGTAGTGTCTCTACTTTAAAGAGTCCTCTCCTGCTGATGTTCAGGTGTATATCAGTATGTAGTGTCTCTACTTTAAAGAGTCCTCTCCTGCTGATGTTCAGGTGTATATCAGTATGTAGTGTCTCTACTTTAAAGAGTCCTCTCCTGCTGATGTTCAGGTGTATATCAGTATGTAGTGTCTCTACTTTAAAGAGTCCTCTCCTGCTGATGTTCAGGTGTATATCAGTATGTAGCGTCTCTACTTTAAAGAGTCCTCTCCTGCTGATGTTCAGGTGTATATCAGTATGTAGTGTCTCTACTTTAAAGAGTCCTCTCCTGCTGATGTTCAGGTGTATATCAGTATGTAGTGTCTCTACTTTAAAGAGTCCTCTCCTGCTGATGTTCAGGTGTATATCAGTATGTAGTGTCTCTACTTTAAAGAGTCCTCTCCTGCTGATGTTCAGGTGTATATCAGTATGTAGTGTCTCTACTTTAAAGAGTCCTCTCCTGCTGATGTTCAGGTGTATATCAGTATGTAGTGTCTCTACTTTAAAGAGTCCTCTCCTGCTGATGTTCAGGTGTATATCAGTATGTAGTGTCTCTACTTTAAAGAGTCCTCTCCTGCTGATGCTCAGGTGTATATAAGTATGTAGTGTCTCTACTTTAAAGAGTCCTCTCCTGCTGATGTTCAGGTGTATATCAGTATGTAGTGTCTCTACTTTAAAGAGTCCTCTCCTGCTGATGTTCAGGTGTATATCAGTATGTCGTGTCTCTACTTTAAAGAGTCCCCTCCTGCTGATGTTCAGGTGTATATCAGCATGTAGTGTCTCTACTTTAAAGAGTCCTCTCCTGCTGATGAGTTCCATAGTGATGTCACTGTGTTCAGGAAGTGTCAAGCCAGCCATAAAAACAGATAAATAAATATAATAAAGTCATATTTATTTCACTGCAGTCAAAGTAATAATAATACACTGTAAAAAATAAAGTAAAATGTAACTGCAGTCACACTTTTGACAAGCACTATATAAGTTCAATGCATTATTAAAGTACTATTTATTAATAAAATGTATAAAGTTCTGTTGTAATTGGGACATTTTCACTGTCTGTGTATTTGATGCACTCTTATTATCGCAGCTGAACTGCATTAACAAATAAAAACTGACATGTTTACAACATTTCATACAGTATGCATTAAGGCCATGCATCAGGTTCACAGCAATGGCTCTGCTGTAAACACTGGGAAATGTCCGATTAAATGTCCTACAGAGTCATTATTGACGAGCGTGCAGTGAACTCACCGTCTCTGTAGAACGACTCCTCTAGCGGCTTCGGGTGCATTAACGTGAACGGCAGCTCCACAGAGACGTCACTGAAACACAAATCATCAGAAGCACCGCCATAAAAACACCCATAACCCTCAGTAGCTTTATTACACACATCTATTACTGGGACTATTATCCCTGCCCTCTGTAAAGCTCAGTGACAGAATGAGAAAGGTTACCTCGCCGCCAGATCTCCCAGGAGCCTGAAATAGAAAAACATTAACGCTTTAGCTTCATCTCATTTCTGATGATGTGCCAATAACGGCCATCTCGGTAAGGCAAGGCAAGTTTATGTATTCAGCACCTTTCAACACAAGGCAATTCAAAGTGCTTTACAAAAAATGAAAGACATTAAGAAAATGGCATTTAAAATCAGTCATTAAAAAGAAAAGCTAATAAAATAAACACTAAAAGAAAAAGTACATGGATAAAAGTTACAGTGCAGTTTAAGATATGAATAGTTCAATTAAAAGCAGCGGCAAAGAGAAAAGTCTTCTTGCTGGATTTAAAAGTAGTCAGAGTTGCAGCGGACCTGCAGGTTTCTGGGAGGTTGTTCCAGATGTTTGGAGCATAATAACTGAACGCTGCTTCTCCATGTTTAGTTCTGACTCTGGGGACAGAAAGCTGACCAGTCCCTGAAGACCTGAGAGATCTGTCTCTGGGGACAGGAAGCTGACCAGTCCCTGAAGACCTGAGAGATCTGGATGGTTCATAGTTTAGCAGGAGGTCAGAAATGTATTTTGGGCCTAAACCATTCAGTGCTTTATAAACCAGCAGCAGTATTTAGAAATCTATTCTTTGACACACAGGAAGCCAGTGTGAAGACTTCAGAGCAGGAGTGATGTGATCCACTTTCTTAGTGTCAGTGAGGACTCGAGCAGCGGCGTTCTGAATCAGCTGCAGCTGGCTAATAGATGTTTTAGTGAGACCTGTGAAGACCTGAGAGATCTGGATGGGTCAGGACCAAATGGACTGAAATGTAGATAAAAAGCCAAAGATGGCGGATATCTTTTTTCAGTTCAATCACCAAACTATTGTTTATTGGCCTTGGAGCTTTAAATAACTGAAATGTACACCAGCTCAACAAGTAAGAAAACAAGGGGGTTGTATACGATTCAGAAAACAGCTTTGACCCCCCTTGACTTTTTATCATCTCAAGAGTTAGGAACAGAAACTGGTGATCCTACGGTGCTACAGAAAGTTGTTTTCTAAATGCTGCATGTTTCCTCAAGTTGCTGAAGATGTTTCTACATGTGCTTTAGCCCATTTGTGTTTTTGTATCTGCGATTTCGTCTCCTCTGATAATATCAGTTAATGAGTTAAAATCACTCACCCGCCTCGAGACACGACCAGCTTCACTTTGACTTTGTACGACACGATGATGCCGAGGATCTCCTTATTTGCTCCTTCTCTCAACCTGAGCAAAACACATTCAAATGGACCAATAAGAAGCCAGTAGCATGTCAGTATAGTAAAGTCAGAATTCAGAACAAATTCAGATTTAGTAAGAATTCTGTTTTTTTCTTTCACTTTTGTTTGGATCTAAAAAATTCATATGTGGCCTTTATCTTCTACCGTAATAGAGTGGTTCAGGAATGAGTCCTAAAACCCAGAAGTGAGTCAGCATTTTACCACTTCCTGTTCCCTCGTCTCAGAGTCAACGGGATTTCTCCATAGGATTTTGGAAAGCAAAGTCAAGAGACGGATCACATTTTGTTCTACGACATTAAATCATCAGCAGTGACCCCACTGGGGATTTCTGAAGAGTTGACGTGTCTGAAAAACGATGGTTGTTACCAAGTGGCTGAATAGGACTACAGAAGTCGTGGAGGACATTGTACGTCATTACGCCGAACACGTGAACACTCCTCTCAGTTAGTTTCTGTTCTGCTTGAAAGCCAGTCCCTGCCTCCTGCAAAGTGTTCCAACAAACGCTTCAACTTGTACCATTTTGAATCTGTGGGTTTGAATATGGATCTGAAGTTGGCGTGACGTTGAAGTCGTGCTGCTGGACTCGGCTGTAGTTCCTTTATAGCATCCTGTTAGCATTTTGCTTCTGGACGTTAGATTTATGATTCGAAAATTATAAAAGTAGACATGTGGAGATTATCCGGCTGAACAAAACGTGCGTTTATCAAACAGGTTCGTTTTCCACAGATCTTATTTTTTACAATATTCCAAAATCCTATGAAGAAAGCACGTTGTTTTTTTGTCGAGGGAACCAGCATCTTCCTTCAGGGTCGAACTACAGAAATACGTCATCCCTGCACCGCTCTATTATTACTCTTGTAACTATATACACTTTTTACAATGCAATACCTTCAGACTCAGTTGCAGGATTTTGTGAATCAGCTGATTAAAGAGTCTTCCCCTGTCCCATGGGCCATGAAGGCATCATGTTTTGACTCACAGTGTGCTGGAGGCCAGGTTGGTGTCCTCGTGCTTCAGCTTCCCGTCCAGAGCCAGGCCTCGCTTCTCCCGGTTGCTGGCCAGAAACGGCGTGAGAGTGAAAACTTTGCAGAACGTCGAACTGGGAGCAACGAGATTGCTGAGGACAGAGAAATATAAAATAACATTAAAGATATATCCTTTTGACTTTAAAATATACAAACCCGGGTACGAAATTAACATTATAGCATCGTGTCTAACATATCAAAGGTATGTTTGTTTATATTAAATATTTCAAAACTTAAAAACAGAGAATATGGTGCAAAGTCCCTGAAAACGAGAGATTAGCATAAAAATCACCAGATTAACGCCCAAAGTTACTGATTCGAGTAAAAAGTTACTGATTAACGTGCAAAGTTACTGCTTAACGTAAAAAGTGACTGATTAACGTAAAAAGTTACTGATTAACGTACAAAGTTACTGCTTAACGTAAAAAGTGACTGATTAACGTACAAAGTTACTGATTAACGTACAAAGTTACCGCTTAACGTAAAAAGTGACTGATTAACGTACACAGTTACTGATTAACGTACAAAGTTACTGATTAACGTACAAAGTTACTGATTAACATGCAAAGTTACGGATTAATGTACAAAGTTACGGATTAAAGTTCAAAGTCACAGATTAAAGTTCAAAGTCACAGATTAAAGTTCGAAATGACTGATTAACGTCAAAGAATAACGTGTAAAATTACACATTTTTATAATCACACACTAACACACTGTAAAAGTCAGGTATTACCTTACAAAGTCACAGAATCACGTAAGAAATATCTTAAATGATTAGGTTTGTTTATTTGCAGATGATTTAAATAAATTCCTCATATTATGTTTTTTCATAAACAGCAGAAGGCTCCAGATAAATAAATTATAAAGAAAGGACAAATAAATGAAACTGACTCTGACTCCTCGGTGGCCACCGGACATTTGTACTGCGCCGTGTTGAAGAGGCAGATATCTGCGTACTGGCGCACTGCGGACACACAAAACATCCGTCACTAACAGAGGTGGAAGAAATACTCAGATCTTGTACTTGAGTAAAGGTAGAAGTACTCAGATATTGTTCTTGAGTAAAGGTAGAAGTACTCTGATCTTGTACTTGAGTAAAAGTACTCAGATCTTGTTCTTGAGTAAAGGTAGAAGTACTCAGATATTGTTCTTGAGTAAAGGTAGAAGTACTCAGATATTGTACTTGAGTAAAAGTAGAAGTACTCAGATCTTGTTCTTGAGTAACAGTAGAAGTACACAGATCTTGTTCTTGAGTAAAAGTAGAAGTACTCAGATCTTGTGCTTGAGTAAAAGTAGAAGTACTCAGATCTTGTGCTTGAGTAAAAGTAGAAGTACTCAGATCTTGTTCTTGAGTAAAAGTAGAAGTACTCAGATCTTGTACTGAGTAAAAGTAGAAGTACTCAGATATTGAACTTAGTAAAAGTAGAAGTACCAGAGTGTATGAATACTCTGTTACAGTAAAAGTCCTGCATTCAAAATGTTCCTCAAGTGAAAGTAGAAAGTATTCTCATCAAAATATAGTGAAAGACAGTGAAAGTAGTCGTTGTGCAGATTGGTCCATTTCAGAATAATATATATGATGTGTTTTATAATGATTGATCATGAAAGTGTTCTCAAAGCTGGTGAAGGTGCAGCTAGTCTGAAGTACTTTGTAGACTGCAGGGTAGCTGGTGAAGGTGCAGCTAGTCTGAAGTACTTTGTAGACTGCAGGGTAGCTCGTGAAGGTGCAGCTAGTCTGAAGTACTTTGTAGACTGCAGGGTAGCTGGTGGAGGTGCAGCTAGTCTGAAGTACTTTGTAGACTGCAGGGTAGCTGGTGAAGGTGCAGGTAGTCTGAAGTACTTTGTAGACTGCAGGGTAGCTGGTGGATTTACTCCAGGTGGAACTAAAGTCTGATTAAAGAGTTAAAGTACATCATTTACCTCTGAATTTTAGTGGAGTAGAAGTACACAGTATCATAAAATGGAAATACTCAAGTAAAGTACGGGTACCTCAACATTGTACCCAAGTACAGTACTTAAATGTATTTAGTTACTTTCCACCGCTGGTCACTAACACAAAGGGACAAACAGAGAGTGGTGCGTTCTGGGACCTGAGATCTTCATCTTCTTCACCGTCTTGTTGGTGTTGTTGGTGACGTGGACGTTGACGCTGATCGGCTCTCCGTGGTAATAAATCTGAGAGAGAAAGATTATTAGATCTATTATATAAGTATATAAATGATATATATATTATTATTATTATTATTATAATTATTATTGTTATTCATTTAAAATATTATAATTATAGATGTTATTCTTGTGATTATGATATCTGTAATAATTAATATGAAATGTCATATTTGCAATAATATTTTTCATAATCTGAATTATTGTGAAATCAATATTTCTGTTATTGATCTGGTCGATAGTGGACGTGTTCTTATGTTCAAGTACTGCAATTGAGAACACATTTACTGGTAGTACTTTACTAGAGCATTTCCATGTTCTACTTTAATACACTCTTCCTGCATTACAGCTGTAGTTCCTGTCTAGATGAGTGTGTTATAAATATCATGATAACACACACCTCTTTGTCCAGGGACGCCTCCAGGTGCAGCGGTTTGTCCGACATCAGGAACTGGCGGGTCGTCTCTGCGGTCGGCTGAGGGCCCGGCTTCTCCGGAGCAAACTGAACCTTCCTGATCACCAGACGCACAGAGTTCCTGCACAAACAACAACAACGTGAGCAACCACAACAAAAACTACATGAGCAACAACAACATCAACTAGATGAGCAACAACAGTATAAATAGCAACATGAGCAACCACAACATAAACAACCACAACATAAACAACCACAACATAAGCAACAACATAAGCAACAACATAAGCAACCACAACATAAACAACAACATAAGCAACAACATAAGCAACCACAACATAAACAACAACATAATCAACCACAACATAAACAACAACATAAGCAACCACAACATGAGCAACCACCACATGAGCAACCACAACATAAGCAACCACAACATAAACAACAACATAAGCAACAACATAAGCAACCACAACATAAACAACACCATAAGCAACCACAACATAAGCAACCACAACATAAACAACAACATAAGCAACCACAACATAAACAACAACATAAGCAACCACAACATGAGCAACCACAACATAAGCAACCACAACATAAACAACAACATAAGCAGCAACATAAGCAACCACAACATAAACAACAACATGAGCAACCACAACATAAGCAACCACAACATAAACAACAACATAAGCAACAACATAAGCAACCACAACATAAACAACACCATAAGCAACCACAACATAAACAACAACATAAGCAACCACAACATAAACAACAACATAAGCAACCACAACATGAGCAACCACAACATAAGCAACAACATAAGCAACCACAACATAAACAACAACATAAGCAGCAACATAAGCAACCACAACATAAACAACAACATAAGCAACCACAACATAAACAACAACATAAGCAACCACAACATAAACAACAACATAAGCAACCACAACATAAACAACAACATAAGCAACCACAACATAAACAACCACAACATAAAAAGCAACATAAGCAACCACAACATAAACAACAACATAAGCAACCACAACATAAGCAACAACATAAACAACCACAACATAAACAACCACAACATAAGCAACAACATAAGCAACCACAACATAAACAACAACATAAGCAACCACAACATAAACAACAACATAAGCAACCACAACATAAACAACAACATAAGCAACAACATAAGCAACCACAACATAAACAATAACATAAGCAACCACAACATAAAAAACAACACAAGAAACCACAATATAAACAACAACTTCACACCAGAGGCCTGAAGCCGGATGTTCTCTTAGCGGCTAACTTCAGGGAACACTCGGGGTTTCCGGTCCTACGATGCTGGTTCTCTTTTTAGCGGGCTAGATCTCCATGGTGACTGATCCTCTCTTATCCTGGAACCCAGTCTGTGCTCCGAAGCAGGATAGCTTCCAGGATAAGAGATCAACTGTGCGGAGTTCTTCTTCTTCTTTGCTTTAATGGCGAATCGCTTCCACTTGGAGCACATCGCCACTATACCGTTGATTTATTTAGTGTATAAACTGCCCATATTGTTCATGTAGAACAGTGTTCACGTAAGCCTGCACATTGATTTTATATTTCATTGAATGTAACCGTTTCAATAAGGATGCATCTGTTCCAGGTTGAGGTAGAAACCATGGTGGAACAGCTGATAACATCAGTGTGCAGAGTTTAAAGCGATCAAGTCATATTACAGGATAAAGGAAACACAGTTTAAACTGCCGTTGCAGTTCAAATCACCGCCTGTGTGAACGTGAAAATTAATAGAATATCACCTCCATCTTCAGAGCAATTTGACTATTATAGCATTACATTTAGCATTAAGAAAGCTTAATTAAATATCTGCTACAACATCAGTAACCGGATCAAAGTAACATTAGGTAGCCTACAGTCCGCGGCACTGAGTGCAGACGTCGATGTGTCCCATTATCATTCATATCACTTCATAATGTATCACATATCTCCTGATCTGAGTCAGCTGAGCCGTATCTGGCCGTGCAGCACTCATAGCGTCACAGACTGGATGCAGAAGTATTATTTTAAGCAACACATTAAGTTGAGGAAACACTGGAGTCAAATATAATGAAAGTCAGATCGTGTCTTAGACGGGCAATGATATCATTTCATTTTCAAACCTTTATTTATACAGATAAATCCCATTGAGATCATTGATCTCTTTTCCAAGGGAGACCTGCTCAAGTAGTTCCACATGAAACATAAAACATAAACAGAACAACAAAAGGACATCATCCAGCATCATTTACATAATTATCCACATAAACAGGTACCAACAGCTTCTGATTGACTAGCATCCAACCGAGCTTTAAAAACATTTAGTGGCACCAGATTGTTCAGTTTCCATTTAATGTGCAGCCTGTTCCAAGACAGAGGAGCTGCATCTAAAAGCTGCTTCCCTAAGACAGTCCTAGCAGTTGGCACATTTAATAAAACCACAGCATTCGTTCTCAGGCAGTAGCCACTTACAATTCTCCGTGAGATCAGGGAGCAGATATAAGATGGAAGTTTCCCTAACATGGCTTTGTATATAAAGATGTACCAGTGACTGAGCCTCCATACAGTTAGTGAAAGCAAACCAGCCCTTGCACACAGGGTGCAGTGAAGGGTTAATGCTTTACAGTTTGTCACACATCTCAGAGCGCTGTGATACGCAGCATCTAACCTGACCAGGCAATGGGCAGGTGCATTCATATAGACCAGATCCCCAGAGTCCAGCACAGGTCAAAGGTCACAGAGCCTTTTCCTGGCCTCAAGCGAGAAGCAGGACGTGTTCCTGTAGAAGAACCCTAGCCTCACCCTCAGCTTTTTAAGCAGGTTATTGACATGACGTTTAAAAGTGAGACAATCATCAAGCCAGATACCAAGGTATTTGTAACAGGTAACCACTTCAAGTTGTATTCCTTGTGTAGTTACAATATATGAACAACTATGTGACATTTATGCTGCAGAACCCGCTCACTCAACAACAAAGCACTGCTCATCCACGACATTATCACTGACAGAAGCATTGACATCCCATGCTTAACAGAGACATGGCAAAATCAGCAGGACTTTGTGACACTCAATCAAGCTACACCCCCAGGCTATTTGTACATCCAGAAGCCCCGCTCCCTGGGTCGTGGCGGTGGATTGGCTGTTATCCACCGAGCTGGCATCCTGGTTAAAGAACTCCCAGTACCTACTACCACCTCATTTGAGTGTGTTGTCTTCAAACTGGCTGGGTCTGCTCCGCTCCAGGTTGCCTTCATTTACCGCCCACCTAAAGCTTCCACTACCTTCCTGTCTGAGCTGTCTGAGCTACTCACCTCTCTCTGCTCCATGTCTCCATCAACTCTCCTGCTCGGTGATTTTAACATCCATGTGGACTCCAGTAACTGCACATTCGCTGCTGAATTCCTCTCACTTTTGGACTGCTTCAGCATCAAGCAACATGTCCAGGGCCCCACCCACATCAAAGGCCACACGCTGGATCTGGTGTGCTCTACCGGCTCTCCGCGCCTCGACCTGGCTGTATCTGACCATCACGCCAACCTCTTCACTGTTCCAGTCTCCCTGCCCAGGCAGCATCCTAAACGTATCATTATGTTTAGGAACATTAAGACTGAGTGCACCGGCCCTATCCGACCTGATAGCTACCCACATGGCCTCGGGTCCCTCCGACTCCACCGTGGACGGCCTGGTAGCCCACTACAACACTGCCCTATCCCTCAGTCTCAACGCTCTCGCCCCCATTAAAACCCGGACTGTTTCCTTCACCCGCCCTGCCCCCTGGTTCACCACTGAACTCCGCCGTTTGAAGGCCTCTGGTTGCCAGCTGGAGAGGCTCTACAAAAAAACTGGCCTCACAGTCCACCTCCTGGCCTTTCGTGAGCATATCAGAACGTATAAGGAAGCTCTCTCCCATGCCAAGACACACTACTACTCCCGTCTCATTGGTGCTCAGCAAAGCAACCCCAGAAGACTGTTCTCCACCATCAACCGCCTACTACGGCCCCCTGACGCCCCCCAGCCCTCAGGGGCTCCCGATCTGTGCTCCAAATTCCTCGACTTCTTCCAGGCGAAAGTCGAGGCCATCCATCAGCAGCTCCTGGTGACTGGCCCTTCCCCTCTACCTGCACCTCATTCACCTGGTAACACACCCCAAGCGCCGCGCCTCTCCCACTCCAACCTCTCCTCCTTCTCCCCTGTGGATGCTCTCCAAGTGGCCAAACTGGTCAGCTCGGCCAATACCTCCACCTGCTCCCTGGACCCCATGCCCACAGCCTTGGTCAAGGACTGCCTACCCACCCTCTGTCCCTACATGGTGGTCATCATCAACGCTTCTCTGGCTTCTGGTATAGTCCCCACCAGCTTCAAACTGGCCTCAGTCACCCCCATACTCAAAAAACCTGGCCTGGACCCCGACGACCTCCAGAACCACCGGCCGATCTCCAACCTTCCCTTCCTCAGCAAAACTCTGTAAAGAGTGGTCGCCGGCCAACTCCATCTGTACATGTCCAACCATGAGCTCTATGAGCCCTTCCAATCCGGCTTCAGACAGCAACACAGCACTGAGACCGCCCTCATCAAGATCACCAACGACCTCCTCATTGCTGCTGACTCTGGCCGCCTCAGCATCCTCATCCTCCTGGACCTCTCTGCAGCGTTTGACACCATCTCTCACAACATCCTCCTCACCCGCCTCTCAGACCTCCTGGGTGTCACTGGCACAGCGCTGTCCTGGTTGACATCCTGCCTCCACAGGAAACAGTTTGTCTCCATCAGTGGCTCAAACTCACCCCCGGCCCCAGTCCACCACGGTGTACCCCAGGGCTCTGTGCTTGGCCCCCTCCTGTTCACCTGCTCCCCCTCGGCCAGATCATCCGACATCATGGACTCAATTTCCACTGCTACGCTGATGATACCCAACTTTATCTCAGCACCACTCCATCCTCCCAGCTCCCCACTCAGTCTCTCATCAACTGCCTGCATGACATCAAAACATGGATGTCTTCCAACTATCTTAAGCTGAACAGCAATAAAACAGAGCTCATGGTTGTGGCACCCAAGGCTCTGCTCCAGAAGGTTGGTGACTTCATCCTTGAGGTCGACGGCTGCTCCATCTCCCCATCTCCTGAAGCCTGCAACCTGGGTGTCATCCTCGACTCCACCCTTTCCTTCCATTCCCACGTCAAGTCTGTGACCAAATCGGCCTTTTACCACCTGAGGAACATTGCCAGACTCCGACCGTCACTCTCGGAGTCGGTTGCCGAAACCCTAGTGCATGCGTTTGTCACCACCCACTTGGACTACTGCAATGGTGTCCTGTTCGGGGTTCCCAACAAAACCCTGGACAGGCTCCAGTATGTCCAAAACTGTGCTGCTAGGGTCCTCACGCACACAAAGCCGTGGCAGCACATCACTCCCACCCTCATCCACCTACACTGGTTGCCGGTCAAGTCCCGCATATCTTACAAAGTCCTCCTCCTGACCTACAAGTCCCTCCATGCCCTTGCCCCCCAGTACCTATCGGACATCCTCCACCCACATGCCCCACCCCGGAACCTGCGGTCCTCAGACTCTGGCCTGCTCACCACCCCCCGCACCAAACTGAGAACCTTCGGGGACAGAGCCTTCAGCGTGGCAGCCCCCACCCTCTGGAACGCTCTCCCTGCGGAGATTCGCAACATCCCCACACTGGACGCCTTCAAAAGGGCCCTCAAGTCCCATCTGTTCATCAAGGCTTTCGGCCCTTAAATCTATCTGTTGTTTTGTCTGTCTGACTTTTGTTTTGTTTGTTTTTGCCCTATTACTTGTAAAGCGACCTTGGGTCCCTTGAAAGGCGCTATATAAATCAAAGCTCTTATTATTATTCTTAATATCTAAAATAGGCTCTGGTGTCTTTTTAGCTTTAGAAAAGAGCATTACCTTGGTTTGATCCACATTTAAAAGAAGCTTTAGTTCAGAGAGCTGAGTCTGAATAATGTTAAAAACAGCCTGTAATTTAACACCAGCCTCCTGAATGTCATAAACCTGTTAATGAACGCATTCAAACACGTGTTCTGTTCCCAGCTGTGTTCACCTTGCAGGTGCAGCTCTGTGGCTTTGATCCTGATCAAGTGTTTAAGTCATGGATGTTTAAAGTTTAACTTCTTCATGTGTCTAATATTATAGTTCACTTTTCATTCAGGAAGTATGACGCTGCGCTGTCAGTGCGCTTCTCCATGTCTGTGATTGGTCGAATGCTCCAGATACCACCCCTTTCATGTGAACGCGCACCTCACTAGATAGGACACGGCTGGCTTGAGCGATCCACTTGATAACCCGCGTCGTAGGACCGCTTAGCGAGAACGCGTATGTTTGGATTAGGCCAACCGGCTAACTCCAACATATCCAGGTTAGGTTGAACCGGCTTCGTAGTACAGGCCTCTGGGCCGTGTCTCGTTTCTGAGATTCCCCTCATCGACTCCTATCCTCGACTCCTATCCTCGAGACTTAGTGCCGCCCACAGGAGATGCGAGCGGAGGAGCAGAGGAGAGAGGAGTCGAGGAGGGGAACCGAGGAGAGAGGAGGGGAAGCAGCAGGCGGTGAGAGAAAGGAGAACTCCTCTCCTCTGAGCGGTCATTTCAAGAGACGTCCATTAATGATGACAGGAGGCAGCAGCCTCTGTCTGATGGACACATGAGTTCATGACCACTTCTATATTTACTTTGATTCATTCACAGGGCGGTGTCATGAGACAATAACAGGCTACAGATGCAGACACACACACACAAACACACACACACATATATATATTTATATAAATATATACAATTTCAGAATCAAACAAGTACTCTCATAATAACGTAACACCATCAGAGACTGGATATATCCCCCCCCTCTCTGGTCGCTACAATGAGGAAAATAAATGACGGGCCAAAAGTTTTATTTATAAGTATTGAAAGTAAGCAGAGGAGACCAAACCAAGTAAGACCTGTCTGTCCGCTGCACCTACACACTGTACCACACACACACCTACACACTGTACCACACACACCTACACACTGACTGTACCACACACACCTACACACTGTACCACACACACCTGCAGCTCCTAAAGCATCATCAGGCTACAGCCGTTGTGTATTTTATTTGGTGAAATGGTGTTAGAAACATCTGGACTCTTTGTTTGTAGATATCTCCTAAACTAGAGAAAGAGAGTCGGCCTGTTCCACTGAGTGATATATATTATACACACTGCTCTGCTTTCTGCAGGACCTCACAGCTGTTCTCTCTGGAAACATCGAGTCGTGATGAGAGCAGTTACTACAATAATATCCAGGGGATGCATGCAGAGCTGTGATTGGCTGAGATAAGTCCGGCCGTGCGTCACGACTCTTTAAAGCATCTCTGCTCCCGGAAATGCATCCGCGAAGGAGCCGAGGAGGAGCCATCAGTGTATCCTCAGTTAGAGCTCCTCCAGAGAGCCTCCTCTCTCCTCTCTCCTCTCTCCTCAGTTAGAGCTCCTCCAGAGAGCCTCCTCAACGCTCGATCCTCGAAGTGCATTTAGAGAAATTAGATGTCCTTCAACATGGCGCGCTGAAATGAATGTCCAGGTCACTACCGGAGGACCGAGGAGTCGAGGAGTCGAGGAGTCGAGGAGGGGGAATTGATGAAATTAGACACGGCCCAACATAAGCAACAGCATAAACACCAACATAAATAACAACATGAGCAACAACAACACAACAACATCAACAATAACAACACGAAAACATCAACGTTAGCTTATTACTTCAGAAATCAAAAAGTGGTGTTAATATGTGGAGATTATCCTGCTGAACTAAACGTGTGAGTCTCATCAACGTTTGAGATTATTTTTCTGCATTAATCCAGAACCCCACAGAGAATCCCATTGGATTCTGTCCAACATAAACTCTTATTATTACTGAACCACTCTGCCTTCCTGTCCGACCTGCTAATGCACGCCGGGTTTCGCTTTCATCCATAATTCATCTCTTTATTGCGCCTCACTTTTACCTCTTGTGGATCTTCTCCTCAACGTTCTCTGCACAGAAAGACTTCACCTCGAAGTCCACGCCGCAGGCCTGGAAACACAGCAGAGGACGTTTAGCGCTGATTTAATTTCAGGAGTCTGATTCAGTGCTGAAGCAGTGAACACATCGTTACCAACTATTTCTGGTTATTTTGCAGGTTGTTTTCCACATGTTGCATTTTTACCCTGGTGGTTTTTGCGTCTCGTTTACCTTCCCCGTGTCCTCGGGGCCCGGCTGCAGGGTGACGGAGCACGGCAGGTTCAGAGGGATCTGCAGTCAGGGACAAATAATCATAACGTTATTTACACATTGTCACAAGGACCGATACAGGAAAACACTCCTGCCTACTGCAATAAATCTCTACAACAAATCTCCTCTGGAAGAGAACTCTCTGCTTAAACTCTCTCTGTACATTTTACATTTATATTCAATTTAATATTTGATATTCCATTCCTTACACACTTATACATAATATCCTGCTTTATATTTTGTTACTGTAAATTTGTAATTCAACATGTATATTTTCTACTCTTTTAATGCTATTTTATTTCAATTCTTCAGATGTTTACATGTTGTAATGTTTATTTCTAGTCTTTCAATTTGTCTAATGTACAACGCCATGTCTTTTCATGCTGCTGCAACACAACAATTTCCCAAATTGGGATCAATAAAGTACTTCTTATCCAGTGGCGGCCGGCCCATAGGGGCGCTAGGGGCGCCGCCCAACCTCTTCCCACATACAAAAAAAAATATTAAAAAAAATATTAAATTTAAAAAAAATATATTTAAAAAAAATATATTAAAAGAATATATATATTTTATATTTTTATTTTTAATGAACAAGGTAAATATCATACAATTGGTATCAGTAAAATGTATAATCTACAATAAAATCTCGTTTAAAATGGTGTTACGATGTCTAAAGTTACTGATAAGTCACATGTTTAACCTGGATAACAACCTGTCCTTCACTGCAAATATCGCTGCTACTACCCGCTGCTGCAGATACACGCTGTTCAACATCAGGAGGATGCGTCCCCAGCTGACCCAGAAAGCGACGCAGGTTCTGGTCCAGGCTCTCGTCATCTCACGCCTAGACTACTGCAACTCCCTCCTGGCTGGTCTACCTGCATGTGCCATCCGACCTCTGCAGCTCACCCAGAATGCAGCGGCTCGTCTGGTCTTCAACCTTCCTAAATGTTCCCACACCACGCCGCTCCTCCGCTCCCTCCACTGGCTTCCGGTAACTGCTAGAATTCACTTCAAGACACTGGTACTTGCGTACCATGCTGCGAATGGATCTGGCCCTTCCTACATCCAGGACATGGTTAAACCGTACACCCCAGCGCGTGCCCTTCGCTCTGCATCAGCCAAACGACTCGCTGCACCCTCGCTGCGAGGGGGACCCAAGTTCCCATCAGCAAAAACACGTGGATTTGCTATCCTGGCTCCTAAATGGTGGAATGAGCTCCCATTGACATCAGGACGGCAGAAAGCTTACACACCTTCCGGCGCAGACTCAAAACTCATCTCTTTCGACTCCACTTCGAGCGATAGAATGACTAACAAAGAACTGCTAACAGAGCACTTATATACTAACAAAGGACTGGCTTATCTAAAGCCAGTTGAGTAGCACTTGAATGATTGGCTCTATGAAACCTGATGTACTTATATGATTCTGTTTTCCTCAAGGTTGTGTCTTCCTGGTCGAATGTACTTATTGTAAGTCGCTTTGGATAAAAGCGTCAGCTAAATGCAATGTAACGTAATGTAATGTAATGTTTCCTGCCTGGCCTTGCCCATGGCATTAGTTTATCATTACCGGGCAGAGCCCCCGAGCCAAACAGCAGCAACCAGCATGTTGCAAAAGTCTCAATAGTAAACTGTGCCGCCGAAACATAAATTCAGCCAATCAGCAGCGTCAAATATTTTGGTCACGAGGGCGCTCACGTTGGCGCCCACGTTGGCGCCCACGTTGCTTACGCGCGCTGACGTTAGTTGTTTTTTAGACTCGTGAGTGACCAAGGTGATGAGAATGGCTTCGTGTGCAGGTGGAGTTGCCGGACCTCGGTCCCCACCCAATTCCGTTCAAGAGCTAATCTCCAATCCTTTCAAAAGGAGAAGTTTGGGAGATAAACTGTTGCTTAAAGACCTTGGACCGGACCAACCCAATTTGTATATATCGCAGCAAGCTCGTGAAAAAGACAAAACGTATCAACGAGGCTTCTCACGTAGCTGGTACACCAGAAAGGCATGGCTAGCTGGATGCAAACAGGTGAATGCTATCTTTTGTTTCCCATGCTTGCTCTTCAAACAGCCGGGGACAGATACGATCTGTTCAGAAACTAGAGGAAAGTTAAACAAATACAAACCACAGACTGTCTGTGTCATGGAGAATACAGTCGCTGGTTTATTTATGTCTGTATAGGCCGTTGTTGTGAGTGTGGACGGTCGGAGCATATATAACGTTAGCTTAGCCAAGCTCCATTTAGAAAACACGCATTTTAAAAGGGTTTTTCACCTGCCGTCTGTCTGCAGACTTGTCAAAGCGTTAATTCATGGTTTTTACTAACCGGTATCAGTATGTTGTTAATTCGGCATCATTTTGAAACGTGTATTACAATTTAATCACGGTAAAATATGTTTATCTTGTTGTAGTTGTAGCCCCCTTGCCAGTGATTCTCTCTCTAGTTTAGCATACTCAGCCCAACTCAGCCTGGTTGTTCCTGGCCCTAGAACCACGATTTTATGGGGCCAGAAAAACTGTGAATTAGGACCCGCTAGTCGGTACTAGGCCAAGTGGAAACGCAACCAAAAACGGGCCCCGCACGGCTCTGCACTGTCTGTGTCATGGCGAATACAGTCGCTGGTTTATTTATGTCTGTAGGCCGTTGTTATGAGTGTGGAGTGAGCATATACAACGTTAGCTTAGCCTGGTCGACCCAATCTCCATTCAGAAAACAAGCATTCTAAAAGGTTTTTTGCCTGCCGTCTGTCTGCAGACTTGTCAAAGCATTAATTCATGGTTTTTACTAACCGGTATCAGTGTGTTGTTACTTCGGCATAATTTAGAAACATGTATTACAATTTAATCATGGTAAAATATGTTTATTTTGTTGTAGTTGTAGCTCCCGAGCGCATCTTGTTTGAATGATGCCAGTAAACACAGCTGGCAGCCGCGGTGGAACTCGAGCGACTAGAGCGATGCGATAGGAGCGTTTAGAGCGAAGGGAATATTCGCATCACGTCCGGTCTGAACGCAGCATTAAAGCAAGCTCCGCGCTGCACTGGAAACGCGCCATTAAATCACCAGAAGTCCTAATTTAAGGGGTCATTTCTCCCCAAAAAAAATGTTTTACTCACTCTATCAACAGCCCCACCACAAATATTTTCCACCAGCCGCCACTGTTCTTATCTTCTTGTCTTATCTTGGACAGGATTCGTAATCATCGGCGATCTAGTTACGTCTTTTTTAGTCTTTCTGCAACGTTCGGTCATTTTGTGATTATTTTGAACCCATTTTTTGGAAACTACATTTATTTTTTGGTTATTTGAAAACTATTTTTAAAAGTTGAGCACCTAATGGTCATTTTGTAGTTGTTTTTCACCAAATGTTCACCTTTTTTTTGGTGGTGATTTTGCATAGTATTTACACATCTATGATTCCATTTGGTAATGTGAGAACCATTTTCTGTAGCTTTGGTAAAGGTACATTTATATGATGTCCAACATTTCGAATTTTCTGTTTTTTTGCATTTATTTTTAAACATTTTATGTGTCCATGTGGTCATTTGAAGATTTGGTCATTTTGTGGTTGTTTTGCACCAAGTTTTCCAAAATATTACCTTTTTTTGTTCTTTCTAACCTGAAGCTGAGTTTTTATTCTGAGAGGCCTGATAGTATGGTTTCATACAGTACCTCGAAGGTGAACGGGTGTGCGTGTTCTCCCAGTTTTTTGATCAAGCGTTCTTGAAGACGAGTCAGACTCTTCTTCTCTTCGGGCACGGGAGGAAACGCCTGGATGTTCGCCACGAACAGGTCTTTCCGAAACGTCAACCCAAGGACGTCCAGGTCCTCCCGACCGTACCGGAACGCACAGGTCAGAGTCACGAACACTAACGGGAAGAAAAAACAACAAAAATCAGATACTCATATTTCACGGTTTACTATAAAGAGCAGAGGCCCAAGGACGCTTCCCTGAGGAACACCACAACGTATTAAAGATGGACGAAAATAGGATTAAAAGTTCAGTAAACAAGATATTTACTTACCCGCTTGGACTGTTGTATATTGTATATTGATATTATCTTATGTTGTTGTATTTATGTTTGGGGGTGGCAGTGGCTCAGTTTCTTAGCCAATACCATATTTTTGACGTCAATATAATCCTTTTTAAATCAGTACTGTCAATCAAGTTGTTGGTTTATTTAGTAGCCGTGTAATGAGCAGGATCATTACCCTTACTTATGTAGCTTTGCTGTACTTAAAGGAATGGTCCACTCATTAGATAATTAATCAAAACTTCAGTATTTAGTGAAACGTTATGTTTAAACCATACCCTGAAGAAATCAGCGATATTCCCTGGTAAATAATGATTTTATAGCTCTTTTTTATCAAGACCTGTATATTCCGTCTGGCCGCCGCCATGTTTGCCATTTTCAGTAGTCACGTGATGGTCGTGACGTCATCCATGCGTTCACTTTGTCAACACACGGAAATATGGTGGAGTATTTCAGTTCGGACTCGTCAGCAGAGGAACAAGTTTTGACCAATGTGAAGAGATTGGATGGGGGAATTCAGCCATACATATCAGTATGACAATACGACACCCTCTGTCCTAAGACCCTCACATCGTACAAGGAAAAACTTCCGAAGAAAACCCACAGTTTAAAGGGAACATGGGAGAAACCTCCGGGAGAGCAACAGAGGAGGGATCCCTCTCCCAGGACGGACAGACGTGCAATAGATGCCGTGTATAAATTGAAAAGATAATACATTTGCAACATAGGTAGTCCAAATGTTTGAAAATGCATGTGTGTATAATGGGAAGATGATATAATATATTATATGTATGCATGTAGTACCACCCTTGCTAGCGATTCCCTCTCTAGTTTAGCATACTCAGCTTCGTTGTCCCTGGCCATAGAATCACGATTTTATGGGGCCGGAAAAACTGGGGGGAAATACACACTAGTCGGTACTACGCTATATGGAAAGGCCACCAAAAACTGTCCTGGCCTGGACGTTAAAACGGGGCTAGCCGCTGCAATGGAAATGCGCTATAACATACCGTATTCTTACTCCGAGCACTACTTCTGCTCCTCCGTCGCTTCACACTTGCAGAGGGCGATTTCTCTACTGGCCGAACTGGTGTCCTGGTCGGTGATGACACCAGAAAGACCGATGGTACTGCATCTCAATTGAGTAATGGTTGTTCTTTAAATCCCATGTTATGTTTGATCATACTCTCAGAGTAGTCGTCCGGAAATGTGAAATGTTCGCTGCATACATGAGCCTGTAAATCTCTCGGTTCGGGCCGGCCACATTTCGCTAGCCACTGCCTCCGAATGTACTTCTTATGCTTACCTTTTGGCAACAGATGGAACCGAGCATTCCGTGGATTGTTCCTATCCGAATTATGGCAATATTTCGCGATACAGTGAGGCATATTTGAAGAGAGAAACTACAGTAAATAACATGGAGATCAACGTGTCTTCGAAAACCAAACGCATGGATTACGTCACGTCCGGGAAATGGCGGCGCCCACAGTGTTGATGTTATTTCGGTATATAATCAGTTTAAAATCACTGATAATGTCATCGGATTAAAAAAAAAAAAGAGAGACTGGCAGAGACTGGTCTGTTTTATCGGATGATAATTTTTTAAAAATGAGTGTCATGAGCATACCATTCCTTTAAGCAAATGACACATTCAATGAGGTGGACAGTAAAGTCAGTTAAACATTAGTTCTGATGGACATGTTTCACCTTTCCTCTCCTTCAGGTACTCCGGGTCGATCAGGATGACGCCGTCTGCAGGAAATAAAGTCAGAAATCAACGACATAAAATAATATAAATTAATTGAATAAATACTGTCTAACTTATTTAAATGATCTCACCGACAGGCTCCACCAGATCCACCTGATCCACAAAGTCTCTCTTCCCCAGATAGACTGTGAGCTGAGGGAGGAACACAGCAACCAATCAGAATCAACCATGACAAAATCAACAGCAAATCAGAAAGCGTCAGGACATCCAACAGCCAATAAGAATCCACCATCAGGACCTAAAAACTACTCAGACTTAACTGTCATGACATCTGAGAGCAAATCGTGTCAACATCAGAACATCTAAAAGCCAATCAGAAACTGTCAGAACTTCCAACAGCCAATCAGAAACTTTCAGGACATTCAACAGCCAATCAGAATCAACCGTCCTTCATAGATGTTTTAAAAACTGATTTCCACAGAGCGCTGCTGAAAAGCATCAAACCCTTTCTGCTCCAGTGACTGCTTTCGTTTACATGTTTTTCTTTTACTTTTTCGTAAGTTACTGGGGTTTTTTGCAGCATTTTTTTGTTGTTCTTTTGCTTTTCTAGGACTTTGTGTTTAGATTTCTCGTCAGGGGCGAGAAGGTGTAAAAAAACAAACGAGGACTCACCTTTCCATTGGGACTGGCCTTCTTAAACACTCTGAAACACAGACAGAGAAGCAGGTTAATTAAATCCTTTATCTGGCCCGCAGACTTTTACAGCAGCAAAGAAACAGTGCAGATGAAATGTTAATAACAAACAAAACAAATAAGTCCACCACGGTGAAAAAAAGAAAGATACTGTATGTGTCAGGATTCTCATGTTTTGTCACGTTTGTAGTTTTGTATGTCTGGTTATGGGTATTTTCCTCCTTGTTTTTTGTCTGGTCCTTCTTCCTGCGTTTTTCCCCTGTCGTTAGTTTCCCTGGTGTTTCTAGTTGTCTGATTGTGTTCACCTGTGGCCCTTGTGTGTCCCCTGCCCGGCTGTTTCACGTCTTGTGATAACCCCTCCCTGTATTTAGTCTGTTCTCTTCCTGTATTCAGTGTTGGTTCATCTTTTGTTTGTGACTAAGTCTCCGGTGAGTGTTCTGTTTTGTCTTTATTAGTATCCGGTAGCCTTGAAATAAAGGAATTTTCAGTTTAAATCTGCATTTGGGTCCTGCCTGCTTCACACATCGTAACAGAACCAACCAACCTAAATATGGGCCCAGCAGATCCTTTTGAGCAGGAGATATTGGAGTTTTCCTTTGCTTTGGCTGGCTGCTCTAGTCCATGGTTGGGAGCGTCCAGGGTTCAGCAGCGAGAGGCTGTTCTGGCAGAAGCACGCCAGATTACGATGGAGAAACCAGGCTTGGTTAAATTCTTACCGAGCGGGATTTTGGATTTCCTCATGGTGTGTTATCCCCTGCCTGACAGCCCCAGGCCTCCCAACTCCCGTTATGACACCACACGCATCGGTGTGGTCCGTTTGGAGTCAACCCTGGCTTCTGCCCCATTGCCTGCTCCTGTCCAGGAGCCGTTCTCTGGAACTCGTCTGGCCTTTGGAGGTCCACGGAGCCTCCAAACGGCTCCTAAAGGAAGGAGTCGCAAGGCCAGGTTAGCAGCCCGAGCCCAAAGATCCATGGTCCCGGCCCCAGTTCTGGCCCCAGCGGCCATGGTTCCAGACCCAGTTCTGGCCCCAGCGGCCATGGTTCCGGCTCCAGCAGCCATGGTTCCAGCCCCAGTTCTGGCCCCAGCAGCCATGGTTCCGGCTCCAGTACAGGCCCCAGCAGCCATTCCAGCCCCAGTTCTGGCCCCGGCAGCCATGGTTCTGGCCCCAGCAGCCATGGTTCCGGCTCCAGTACAGGCCCCAGCAGCCATGGTTCCAGCCCCTGTTCTGGCCCAGCAGCCATGGTTCCAGCCTCAGTCCTGGCCCCAGCAGCCATGGTTTAGACTCCAGCCCCTCGTCTCCGGCCGACGCCAGCTCCCCGTGTCCTGTCGGCGTACCAGCTGACGCCAGCTCCCCGTGTCCTGTCGGCGTACCAGCTGACGCCAGCTCCCCGTGTCCTGTCGGCATTCCGGCCGACTCCAGCCCCCCGTGTTCTGTTGGCGAACCGACCGTCTCAAGTCTCCTCTCAAGTTCTTTCTCAAGTCCCCTCTCAAGCCACATCTCCAGCTCCCTCTCGAGTTTCCTCTCGAGTCCCCTCTCGAGTCCCCTCTCGAGTCTCCTCTCCAGTTCCCTCTCGAGTCCCCTCTCAAGACACTTCGCAAGTTCCCTCTCGAGTCCCCTCTCAAGTCCCCCCTCCAGTTCCCTCTCGAGTCCCCTCTCGAGTCCCCTCTCGAGTCATCTCTCAAGTCTCCTCTCCAGTTCCCTCTCGAGTCCCCTTTCAAGACACTTCGCAAGTTCCCTCTCGAGTCCCCTCTCGAGTCATCTCTCAAGTCTCCTCTCCAGTTCCCTCTCAAGTCTCCTCTCGAGTGTCCTCTCGAGTTCCCTCTCAAGTCACCCCTCCAGCTCCCTCTCGAGTCACCTCTCGAGTTCCATCTCTAGTCCCTTCTCAAGTCACTTCTATAGTCCCCTCTCTGGTCCCTTCCCGAGTCCCTCCTCTAGTCCCTTCCCAAGTCCCTTCTCTAGTCCCTACTCAAGTCCCTCCTCTAGTCAATTCCCTAGTCCCACCTCTAGTCACTTCTCTAGTCAAACCTCTAGTCTCATCTCAAGTTCCCTCTCGAGTCCCTTCTCCAGTTCCAACGACTCTTCTGCCGGGGGTCCCGCCGACCCTATGTCCTGTGCTGTTGGAGGTCCCGCCGACTACTCTCCTGCCGGGGGTCCTGCCAACCCTGTGTCCTGTCCCGTTGGGGGTCCCGCCAACGACTCTTCTGCCGGGGGTCCTGCCAACCCTATGTCCTGTGCCGTTGGAGGTTCCGCTGGGGTTCCTGCCAGCTCCATGTCCTGTCCCGTTGGGGGTCCCATCAACTACTCTCCTGCCTGCCGGGGGTCCTGCCAACCCTGTGTCCTGTCCCGTCGGGGGTCCCGCCGACGACTCTTCTGCCGGGGGTCTTGCCAACCCTATGTCCTGTGCCGTTGGAGGTTCCGCTGGGGTTCCTGCCAGCTCCATGTCCTGTCCCATTGGGGGTCCCATCAACTAATCTCCCGCCGGGGGTCCTGCCAACCCTGTGTCCAGTCCTGTTGGGGGTCCCGCCAACTGCTCTCCTGCCGGGGGTCCTGCCAATCCTATGTCCTGTTCCTCTGGGGGTCCCGCCGTCAACTCTTCTGCCGGGGGTCCTGCCAACCCCTTGTCCTGTTCCGTTGGAGGCCCCGCCATCACCTGTCTCGCCGGGGGTCCTGCCAACTCCTGGTCCTCTTCCGTAGGGGATCCTGCCGAAGCCTGTCCCACCGGCTCCGGTTCCTGTTCGGCCGACACCGGGTCCTGCCCGGCCTCCGGAGTTGTTTGGCCTTCGCCCCACCTTGGACTCTGCCTTGCCCCCGGGCCGTCCGCCCGAGTCCCCCACCTTGGACTATGCCTTGCCCCCGGGCCGCCTGCCCGAGTCCCCCTTTTTTAACTCTGCCTTGCCCCCGGGCCGTCCGCCCGAGTCCCCCTTTTCGGCTTCTGCCTTGCCCCCGGGCCGCCCTCCCGAGACCCCTTCCTAGTCCTCTGCCATGCCCCTGGGCTGTCAGCCCAAGACCCGTCCTCCAGACCCCCTCCACCCACCCTGGTGGCCCTAAGTCTCCGGTGAGTGTTCTGTTTTGTCTTTATTAGTATCCGGTAGCCTTGAAATAAAGGAATTTTCAGTTTAAATCTGCATTTGGGTCCTACCTGCTTCACACACCGTAACAATATGTATAGTATAAATAAAGAAGTATTGTATAACTGAGTCCAGTGGAGCTGTTCGACCAATAGACTGCATATTTAGAGGTTTATTTTATTGCTTCATTATTCAAATGTTTATTTGTTTACCTTGTTCTGTAAACATAAATACTTTATTTGTATTGCTGTTGTAATTTGTTCTGCGGCCTGTAAAAGTCCTTGTATCAGATTTTAAAGGGCCCCTATTCTGCTCATGATGTTCATATCAGTATGTAGTGTCTCTACTTTAAAGAGTCCTCTTTTTATATCAGTATAAAGTGTTTAAACTACTCCATTTTTTTTCACATTGTGTGCAAAGCTTTGTTAAAACATGCTTAGATCATTAAATCTTATATTATCTTGAATGTGTAATATGTATTCCTGCTTTGATCTGCTCTGTACCTTTGCTGCTGTGAATAAAGGAAATATCCTGAGTTCCCTCACAGTGCTGGAGGTTCATGTTGCTCAGCCGCTTCCTGTCTCTAATGCTGTCTGACAGCCACCCCCCTGTATTAATGCTGTCATAAATTAGCTTCTGCGGCTCCATTAGCTTTCAGCAGCATCAGGACGCCTCTTTACTGGAAACCGCCGAGCCTCATGGGAGCTCAGCACGCCATTACCCGCTGCAATTAGTCAAATCAAAGTTTAACACAGACACAAAATAAATAAATATATCACGACGTGGATCAAACCCACACTGGCTGACGTTAATTTATCAACACACTGCAGGACAATCACTGACACTCTTCATCACGCGCGTCTTTGTTATGATTACATATGCTAATGAGGCTAATGCTAACTGTTGGTGAGTTTAGGAGGAAGACACGACACAAACACATTATTATTTAGATATTTAAAACATATTTATCCTACTTTGACTTGTTTACACATTTGGACCTGTTTGTTTTTTAAGTTTTTCTTTACAATAGTTATTATATATTTTTTTATTTTTTTAATACATTTAAAAGTCAATAACTCATAAATTGGGAAAATTGAAATGTTCCTTGTTTAGTTTTTGTTGATTTGAAATCTTAAATTAATTATTTCTATCAGTTTGAGGAAACAGACGGTGTTTTAAACCCTTTACAAGCGTGTGGATTATATTTAAGAAGCTATTATAATGTCGGGTTATTTAATATTTCACACATTTCTTCTCTTCATCCTTAAATCCTCATGTACATGTCAGTGCAGGTTAACAATAATATTCAGATAATGGAAACTGCATTTTAATGTGGAGTAACGTCTCCTAAGTGTTTGTTGTGAAGCTCGACATCGATCGGGAGGAAACTCTATCTGACGGGTCGATATTCTCCCGAGGATTCCCTTGAAACCTGAACGCCTCATCAGCAGAAAACTATGTCGGAAAATCAAGTGGAAAATCTTCCAAAGATTTACTAAAGAGGTTTGGATGATGTGAAAACATATATGAAATAAATAATGTAAAATATATAAAAGAATATCCTAAACATGTAAGAAAATTGAGAAATGATATTCAGTATGTAGTGTCTCTAATTTAAAGAGTCCTCTCCTGCTGATGTTCAGGTGTATATCAGTACGTAGTGTCTCTACTTTAAAGAGTCCTCTCCTGCTGATCTTCAGGTGTATATCAGTATGTAGTGTCTCTACTTTAAAGAGTCCTCTGCTGCTGATGTTCAGGTGTATATCAGTATGTAGTGTCTCTACTTTAAAGAGTCCTCTCCTGCTGATGTTCAGGTGTATATCAGTGTGTAGTGTCTCTACTTTAAAGAGTCCTCTCCTGCTGATGTTCAGGTGTATATCAGTATGTAGTGTATCTACTTTAAAGAGTCCTCTCCTGCTGATGTTCAGGTGTATATCAGTATGTAGTGTCTCTACTTTAAAGAGTCGTCTCCTGCTGATGTTCAGGTGTATATCAGTATGTAGTGTCTCTACTTTAAAAAGTCCTCTCCTGCTGATGTTCAGGTGTATATCAGTATGTAGTGTCTCTACTTTAAAGAGTCCTCTCCTGCTGATGTTCAGGTGTATATCAGTGTGTAGTGTCTCTACTTTAAAGAGTCCTCTCCTGCTGATCTTCAGGTGTATATCAGTATGTAGTGTCTCTACTTTAAAGAGTCCTCTGCTGCTGATGTTCAGGTGTATATCAGTATGTAGTGTATCTACTTTAAAGAGTCCTCTCCTGCTGATGTTCAGGTGTATATCAGTATGTTGTGTCTCTACTTTAAAGAGTCCTCTCCTGCTGATGTTCAGGTGTATATCAGTATGTAGTGTCTTTACTTTAAAGAGTCCTCTCCTGCTGATGTTCAGGTGTATATCAGTATGTAGTGACTCTACTTTAAAGAGTCCTCTCCTGCTGATGTTCAGGTGTATATCAGTATGTAGTGTCTCTACTTTAAAGAGTCCTCTCCTGCTGATGTTCAGGTGTATATCAGCATGTAGTGTCTCTACTTTAAAGAGTCCTCTCCTGCTGATGTTCAGGTGTATATCAGCATGTAGTGTCTCTACTTTAAAGAGTCCTCTCCTGCTGATGTTCAGGTGTATATCAGTGTGTAGTGTCTCTACTTTAAAGAGTCCTCTCCTGCTGATGTTAAGGTGTATATCAGTATGTAGTGTCTCTACTTTAAAGAGTCCTCTCCTGCTGATGTTCAGGTGTATATCAGTGTGTAGTGTCTCTACTTTAAAGAGTCCTCTCCTGCTGATCTTCAGGTGTATATCAGTATGTAGTTTCTCTACTTTAAAGAGTCCTCTCCTGCTGATGTTCAGGTGTATATCAGCATGTAGTGTCTCTACTTTAAAGAGTCCTCTCCTGCTGATGTTCAGGTGTATATCAGCATGTAGTGTCTCTACTTTAAAGAGTCCTCTCCTGCTGATGTTCAGGTGTATATCAGTGTGTAGTGTCTCTACTTTAAAGAGTCCTCTCCTGCTGATGTTAAGGTGTATATCAGTATGTAGTGTCTCTACTTTAAAGAGTCCTCTCCTGCTGATGTTCAGGTGTATATCAGTGTGTAGTGTCTCTACTTTAAAGAGTCCTCTCCTGCTGATCTTCAGGTGTATATCAGTATGTAGTGTCTCTACTTTAAAGAGTCCTCTACTGCTGATGTTCAGGTGTATATCAGTATGTAGTTTCTCTACTTTAAAGAGTCCTCTCCTGCTGATGTTCAGGTGTATATCAGTATGTAGTGTCTCTACTTTAAAGAGTCCTCTACTGCTGATGTTCAGGTGTATATCAGTCTCTACTTAACAAAATAACCGAAACATGTAAGAAAATTGAGTAATTATATTCCCAAATCATGTCCCAGAAATGTGAGGTTCTTTTTTGTTTTAATTCCAAAGAATGTGTGAGAAATGTGTGGCTGAAGTATCAAATAATGTTTTTGAAAATCCATGAACGAAAAATGTGGGAAAAATATGAAAAATGTGGGAAAAACATTCTAAAGACATTTTTGGGGGAATTTAGAAGATGCCCAAAATATTATATAAATGGGGCGAAGCCTGCGAGCTAGTTCAGGCAATCAACTCGAGCACCTGTGCTGCATTCACACATAACGCCCCTTGCCACTCTACAACCAACCAAACAGAGTCTCCTTAATATGCCGCTCTATTTAACCTGGAGCAGCGACTTCCACGTCGCTGCTGCTTGCTGCCCCACCACTACCCCAGTTTCCACCCCAGCTCCACCCCAGCTCCACCCCAGCTCCACTCCAGCTTCCACCCCAGCTTCCATCACAGAAAAATATTTCGTAATTTCTTAAAAGTACTAATTTAATAAAAATCCTTTCGTTGTTTATTTAAGAGACATTCAACTTAAAATGGGCATGGAAAATAAAAATAAAAAAACACAAAAATGTTTTGTTTCTTCTGTGGGGAAAAGCTCAGACGATAATAACTGTTTGAAAATAAATTAAGTATATTACAAATAAAAGATAAGAGCTTTGCAGGTTAACGGTTGCAGTATTGAGTATACATGTTCCTGTTATTAGCTTGCATAACCTTTTAGCTTTGTCACGATGTAATTTATATGAAGCATGTCAAGAAACACCGACGCAGATCCATGACATCACATTTAGACGTTTTAACGTTTTCAGGATGAGGTTTGGTTTGAGCTGCTCTGCATGTCTCTCTGATGTGAACTCATTCATATTCTGCCAACACGAGCAGCCTGCAAACACTCACACTCACACACACACACACACACACACACACACACACACACACACACACACACACACACACACACACACACACACACACACACACAGGGATGTTCAGTTTGACTCCAGTAACATGAGGATTAAAGCCAATTCAGGCGCAAAGACTCAACATTCATTAAGTAGCCATTTTGCCATTTCTAATGTTGGCAAAAAATGTTCAAGATAAATTTGTAAAACAAAAAACATTCATATTTCTTCCAAAAATACAATTAAAAATTGAAAATAATTACTGAAATACACGTTTAAGTACTGAAAGATATCCAAATAATATTAATGAAATAAAAAAGCTTTTAAGGAATGTCTCAAAAATATCCAAACATATCAAAAAATGAAACTATATAAAAATGTAATGTACTTTTTTTTTTATATTTTTCAAGACGTTTCAAAAATCAAACAAAAATATGTAATAAAGAGAAACATCTGAGAGTTTAAATGAAAATGAACAAATGAATAACTTAAAGGTCTCCTATTCTGCAAAATTCTCTTCTTCATGTCTCTTCTACATCAACATGTGTCCCCTCTTCTTCATGTCTCTTCTACATCAACATGTGTCCCCTCTTCTTTGTGTCTCTTCTACATCAACATGTGTCCCCTCTTCTCCATGTCTCTTCTACATCAACATGTGTCCCCTCTTCTCCATGTCTCTTCTACATCAACATGTGTCCCCTCTTCTTCATGTCTCTTCTACATCAGCATGTGTCCCCTCTTCTTCATGTCTCTTCTACATCACCATGTGTCCCCCTCTTCTTCATGTCTCTTCTACATCACATGTGTCCCCCTCTTCTTCATGTCTCTTCACATCAACATGTGTCCCCTCTTCTTTGTGTCTCTCTACATCAACAGGTGTCCCCTCTTCTTCCATGTCTCTTCTACATCACATGTGTCCCTCTTCTCCATGTCTCTTCTACATCAACATGTTGTCCCCTCTTCTTCATGTCTCTTCTACATCAGCATGTGTCCCCTCTTCTTCATGTCCCATGTGTCCCCTCTTCTTCATGTCTCTTCTTACATCAGCCATGTGTTCCCCTCTTCTTTCATGTCCTCTCTACATCAACATGTGTCCGCCTCTTCTCCATATCTTCTAATCAAATGTGTCCCCTCTTCTTCATGTCTCTCTAAATCAACATGTGTCCCCTCTTCTTCCATGTCTCTTCTACATCAGCATTGTGCCCCTCTTCTCCAGGTCTTCTTCTACTCAGCATGTGTCCCCTCTTCTCAGTTCTCTTCTACATCAACATGTGTCCCCTCTTCTTCATGTCTCTCTACATCAACATGTGTCCCTCTTCTCCATGTCTCTTCTACATAAACATGTGTCCCCTCTTCTTCATGTCTCTTCTACATCAACATGTGTCCCCTCTTCTCCATGTCTCTTCTACATCAAGCATGTGTCCCCTCTTCTTCATGTCTCTTCTACATCAACATGTGTCCCCTCTTCTCCATGTCTCTTCTACATCAACATGTGTCCCCTCTTCTTCATGTCTCTTCTACATCAACATGTGTCCCCTCTTCTCCATGTCTCTTCTACATTCACATGTGTCCCCTCTTCTCCATGTCTCTTCTACATCAACATGTGTCCCCCTCTTCTCCATGTCTCTTCTACATCAACATGTGTCCCCTCTTCTTCATGTCTCTTCTACATCAACATGTGTCCCCTCTTCTTCCATGTCTCTTCTACATCAACATGTGTCCACCTCTTCTCAGGTCTCTTCTACATCAACATGTGTCCCCTCTTCTCCATGTCTCTTCTTACATCAACATGTGTCCCTCTTCTTCATGTCTCTTCTACATCAACATGTGTCCCCTCTTCTCATGTCTCTTCTACATCAACATGTGTCCCCTTTTCATGTCTCTTCTACATCAACATGTGTCCCCTCCTCTCTTTCTACATCAACATGTGTCCCCTCTTTTCATGTCTCTCTACATCAACATGTGTCCCCTCTTCTTCATGTCTCTTCTACATCAAACATGTGTCCCCTCTTCTTCATGTCTCTACATCAACATGTGTCCCTCTTCTTCATGTCTCTTCTACATCAACATGTGTCCCCTCTTCTTCATGTCTCTTCTACATCAACATGTGTCCCCTTCTCCATTCTTCTTCTACATCAACAGTGTCCCCTCTTCTTCATGTCTCTTCTACATCAACATGTGTCCCCTCTTCTCATGTCTCTTCTACATCAACATGTGTCCCCTCTTCTTCATGTCTCTTCTACATCAACATGTGTCCCTCTTCTTCATGTCTCTTCTACATCAACACTGTGTTCCCCTCTTCTTCATGTCTCTTCTACATCAACATGTGTCCCCTCTTCTTCATGTCTCTTCTACATCAACATGTGTCCCCTCTTCTTCATGTCTCTTCTACAGTCAACATGTGTCCCCTCTTCTTCGTGTCTCTTCTACATCAACATGTGTCCCCTCTTCTCCATGTCTCTTCTACAATCAACATGTGTCCCCTCTTCTTCCATGTCTCCTCTACATCAACATGTGTCCCCTCTTCTCCATGTCTCTTCTACATCAACATGTGTCCCCTCTATCTTCATGTCTCTTCTACATTCAAAGTGTGTCCCCCTCTTCTTCCATGTCTCTTCTACATCAACATGTGTCCCCCTCTTCTTACTGTCTCTTCTACATCAACATGTGTCCCCTCTTCTCCATGTCTCTTCTACATCAACATGTGTCCCCTCTTCTTCATGTCTCCTTCTACATCAACATGTGTCCCCTCTTCTCCATGTCTCTTCTACATCAACATGTGTCCCCTCTTCTTCATGTCTCTTCTACATCACATGTGTCCCCTCTTCTTCATGTCTCTTAACATCAACCTGTGTCCCTCTCTTCTCTCATCAACATGTTGTCCCCTCTTCTTCATGTCTCTGCTTACATCAACATGTGTCCCCTCTTCTTCATGTCTCTGCTACATCAACATGGTCCCTCTTCTTCATGTCTCTTCTACATCAACATGTGTTCCCCTCTTCTTCAGTCTCTTCTACATCAAACATGTGTCCCCTCTTCTTCATGTCTCTTCTACATCAACATGTGTCCCCTCTTCTTCATCAACATGTGTCCCCTCTTCTACATCAACATGTGTCCCCTCTTCTTCATGTATCTTCTACATCAACATGTGTCCCCTCTTCTTCATGTCTCTTCTACATCAACATGTGTCCCCTCTTCTTCGTGTCTCTTCTACATCAACACGTGTCCCCTTTTCCTCATGTCTCTTCTACATCAACATGTGTCCCCTTTTCCTCATGTCTCTTCTACATCAACATGTGTCCCCTCTTCTCAATGTCTCTTACATCAACATGTGTCCCCTCTTCTTCATGTCTCTTCTTCATCAACATGTGTCCCCTCTTCTTCATGTCTCTTCTACATCAACATGTGTCCCCTCTTCTTCATGTCTCTTCTACATCAACATGTGTCCCCCTTTTCCTTCATGTCTCTTCTACATCAACATGTGTCCCCTCTTCTTCATGTCTCCTCTACATCAACATGTGTCCCCTCTTCTTCATGTCTCCTCTACATCAACATGTGTCCCCTCTTCTTCATGTCTCTGCTACGTCAACATGTGTCCCCTCTTCTTCATGTCTCTTCTACATCAACAAGTGTCCCCTCTTCTTCATGTCTCTTCTACGTCAACATGTGTCCCCTCTTCTTCATGTCTCTTCTACATCAACATGTGTCCCCTCTTCTTCATGTCTCTTCTACATCAACATGTGTCCCCTTTTCCTCATGTCTCTTCTACATCAACATGTGTCCCCTCTTCTCCATGTCTCTTCTACATCAACATGTGTCCCCTCTTATTCATGTCTCTTCTACATCAACATGTGTCCCCTCTTCTCCATGTCTCTTTCTACATCAACATGTGTCCCCTCTTCTTCATGTCTCTCTACATCAACATGTGTCCCCCTCTTCTCATGTCTCTCTTACATCAACATGTGTCCCCTCTTCTTCATGTCTCTTCTACATTAAAGTGTGTCCCCTCTTCTCCATGTCTCTTCTACATCAACATGTGTCCCCTCTTCTTCATGTCTCTTCTACATCAACATGTGTCCCCTCTTCTCATGTCTCTTATACATCAACATGTGTCCCCTTCTCTTCATACAACATGTGTCCCCTCTTCTTCATGTCTTCTGCTACAGTCCAAGCATGTGTCCCCTCTTCTTCATGTCTCTGCTACATCAACATGTGTCCCCTCTTCTTCATGTCTCTTCTACGTTCAACATGTGTCCCCTCTTCTTCATGTCTCTTCTACATCAACATGTGTCCCCTCTTCTTCATGTCTCTTCTACATCAACATGTGTCCCCTCTTCTTCATCAACATGTGTCCCCTCTTCTACATCAACATGTGTCCCCTCTTCTTCATGTCTCTTCTACATCAACATGTGTCCCCTCTTCTTCATGTCTCTTCTACATCAACATGTGTCCCCTCTTCTTCGTGTCTCTTCTACATCAACACGTGTCCCCTTTTCCTCATGTCTCTTCTACATCAACATGTGTCCCCTTTTCCTCATGTCTCTTCTACATCAACATGTGTCCCCTCTTCTCCATGTCTCTTCTACATCAACATGTGTCCCCTCTTCTTCATGTCTCTTCTACATCACTATGTGTCCCCTCTTCTTCATGTCTCTTCTACATCAACATGTGTCCCCTCTTCTTCATGTCTCTTCTACATCAACATGTGTCCCCTCTTCTTCATGTCTCTGCTACATCAACATGTTGTCCCCTCTTCTTCATGTCTCTTCTTCATCAACATGTGTCCCCTCTTCTTCATGTCTCTTCTACATCAACATGTGTCCCCTCTTCTTCATGTCTCTTCTACATCAACATGTGTCCCCTTTTCCTTCATGTCTCTTCTACATCAACATGTGTCCCCTCTTCTTCATGTCTCCTCCTACATCAACATGTGTCCCCTCTTCTTCATGTCTCTTCTACATCAACATGTGTCCCCTCTTCTTCATGTCTCTTCTACATCAACATGTGTCCCCTCTTCTTCATGTCTCTTCTACGTCAACATGTGTCCCCTCTTCTTCATGTCTCTTCTACATCAACATGTGTCCCCTCTTCTTCCATGTCTCTTCTACATCCAACATGTGTCCCCTCTTCTTCATGTCTCCTCTACATCAACATGTGTCCCCTCTTCTTCATGTCTCTTCTACATCAACATGTGTCCCCTCTTCTTCATGTCTCCTCTACATCAACATGTGTCCCCTTTTCCTCATGTCTCTTCTACATCAACATGTGTCCCCTTTTCCTCATGTCTCTTCTACATCAACATGTGTCCCCTCTTCTTCATGTCTCCTCTACATCAACATGTGTCCCCTCTTCTTCCATGTCTCTTCTACATCAACATGTGTCCCCTCTTCTCCATGTCTCTTCTACATCAACATGTGTCCCCTCTGTGGAAAGAGACTCTGAAAGTTTCAGGAACAAAGATTTTCTCTCTTTTTGATCCATTTCTATAAAAACCTGTCTGAAAATGAGCTGATCAGATTTTGGCCACTTTATGATGTCATAACAATGTTCTGTCTTGTGTAGCCATTAGCCAATCAGCAACCAAGGTAACCCCCCCCCCCCCCCCCCCCCCCTTATCACCTAAATCTCCTCCTAGAGCACCATTAGGCGCTTTCACACCGCAGGACTTTTCCCACTTTAGTTCATGCGAACTCTTTAGTTCTCATGAACTAAGTACATATCGCGTTCACACCGGAATAAGTCCCTGGGGGAGGATTAGGCAAAGAAGTCTCTGACGTCACTTCTTCTTCTTCTGCTTTGGGTTTACTGGCAGGCCGCAAACCACTTCACGGCGTATACTGCCACCCGGAGGCCCCGGCCGGAAGTCCCCGGAGAAGGCTTCAGTAGAAGGGACTCCCAGCAGCTTCTACTGAAGCCTTCCGAGTAAATCGCCAGAACGCCGACACCTCAGACGCCCAGCCAATCAGACATAGGAACCTTTTTCTCCCACAGAATACCTGTTCTCTAGCAGGGACGGAAAAGGGGGTGAAAAATAACTAATTTGAGTTCCGGCTCTTTTTGGTGTGAACGCTACATTTCGGAACTATATCGGAACTAAAGGGGGGAAGTACTGCGGTGTGAACGCGGCTATTGAGTTCTTTGTAACCAAGTCTCTCTCAGAGGGGCGTGGGGAGGGGCTCCTTACTTTCATCTAAAGTAACAGACAGAGAATCAGCACTTTGGAAACAGGGCTGAAACAGAGGGGATTATGGGTAATGCTGCAATGATCCGTTTGGTGTTTCAGCCAATCAGAGACAGGCTCTGGATATATCTGAGAGCTGTGAGATATTGACGAAAGAGAGGATGATAGGAGACCTTTAAACAAATAATAATTAAAATGTTTTAAAAAAGTCAAATACATGTGAGAAATATCACAACACACTAAATGACAGAAATGCTGTTATTTTATCCCACAGAGGAATTATCAGAAGAATAATCCTCTTTTGCTGTCAGCGTACATTTTCGAGATGAGATATTTCCACTTAAAATCTGCGTGAAAAATAAATGAAAAAAAACATAAAAACTAAAATATTTAAATAAATCTCACAGAAACATCTGATCCTCCTCCAGGTTTCTGACAACGACATTAAAAACATGAGATTAATGAACAACTGTTTCCTGTCGGCATCAAATTAACGGCTCAAATATCATCCATCAATATATTAATAAAAAGCAGAAGACGTCAGACACACACACACCTACACACACATGCCTACACACACACCTACACACACACAAACACACACACACACACACCGTGTTTTAAGGTTTGTCTCCCCCATTGACTCACCTCGTTCCTTTATCTCCCATCCTGACGAGCCGACAGAGAGGGAGGCCGTTTCCGTGGAAACTGAAGGAGGATCTCTCCCTCCTCCCCCCCGACAGGAAGTCGTCAGACTCTCAGGAGGTTTCCCTCCCCCTCCTCTCGCTCGAATTCACCTCCCTCTCTTTCCTCTCTCTCCTCTCCCTCATTCTTTCGACTTCCTCCCTCTTTTCTACATATTACCCCCCGTTCCTTCCTCTATCCTTAAAATCCCTCTGTTCACAATTCAGCCTTTTCTCAAAATTCTGAAATTTTTCTCAAAATATAAATGTACTGACTTTTGTTTAAAAAGTTTTTGTAAAATAGTTTTTTAAAAAAAAGACAATTATTTTTACATTTAAAAAAAAAAAAATCGGAAAATCCGGACTTTAAAAATTCTGACTATTTCTGTGAATCTAAAAAGCAGTAATTCAATGAGTTAAACTGTCGTTGGGTTTATCTTTGAGGTACTTTCTATGTCCTGCTCCTGTTCACTGTTACTGTTAGTTTAGCTTCTTCAGTGGCTCGGAGCAGCAGCTGTTGGCTCCATAACGAGCTCTGAATAAACTCGTTAATGTGTGAAAACGCCCGGAGCTCCATCATCGCTGTCACATCAAACCTTTAAATATTTATGACAAGATATTTAAATGTATTAATAAATAAAAATAGGTATGAATATGAGACGGGCTGAAGGTGGGAAAGCATTTTATTAGAAAGCATTTTATTAGAAATTATTACAGAATGTAAACATTATAAATATATCAGACAGTCTTCACTCGGTATTAATATTTCATGACATAAGTTCAGAGACAAACTCCATCATTTATCCTCAAAATATCAGAAAAACAGTTTTTAAGGAAATTATATTCAGTATTGATAAAAAGGTAAATCTGGGCCGACAGCTAGCTTTTATCCAAAGCGACTTACATAATAATTTGGGGTGAAGGGTCTCAGGGACACAACGACATGCTGACTGCAGTGGGGTTTGAACCTGTGCCCCCCTGACCCCAACACCAACGCGCTAGTCCACTACGCCACACACCTCCTACTGTATCTAACATTAAATAGAGCTAAACGGATGTTTCATGTCTCTAGATGAACAAATATTTACAAATATTATTGTTCTGTTTGTTGTTTACCCCTCTGGCAGTAAGTTATTATAGAAATAATTTTTGTAAAACTAAATCTTCCTAAATAAAACGTATCTTCCAACCCAGTCTCACAAAAAACGTGTAATAGCTACGTTGGTCCACAGGGCAACACGTAGTATATTCACAAATAACCCTCTCAAGACGTGACAGGGATACAATATTTTGTAAAAGAAAACACATGGAGCTGAAATAATCTTCGTAATATCTATTAAACTAAAGATCCTACCCATCCACTGGATGTAGACTATACAAGTACGATATAAACTTCTCGCTAAATGTAAGCAAAAAGCATTTTAACGCCAAACTCTCCGACAATTTAGGATTTTCCACTAAAAATAAATCGGGTGTCCGCCATGTTTTTTTTTCTCAGTGGGAAAGTTTGCGATCACGTTTGCGATCACGATCACACTGGTCATTAGAAATGAATTGGACAAAAATATAGAGAGGGTTATTTGTGAATATACTACGTTTTGCCCGGTGGACAAACGTAGCTATTACACGTTTTTTTGTAAGACTGGACTCGATCTTATAAGACGCTGCTAGCGCTAAGCCGGAAGAGCTAATATCCGAACAGGAGTGAAAGATTGGGGGTGAATCCCAGCTGTTATCAGGGGCGGACTGGCCGGTACTGAAGGACAGTTTGTCTCTGAGCTCAGGACAGTTTGTCTCTGAGCTCAGGACAGTTTGTCTCTGAGCTCAGGACAGTTTGTCTCTGAGCTCAGGACAGAATCCGGACATTTTAACAGATTTTTTCCTAATTCATAACAAATGAAAGTTCCCTTTTAAAATCCCTGAAGCTGAACATTACCGAGCAAACACAAACAAATATTCCCAGAATAAATAACACGGAAAAAGAAAAACAGAGCGTTCCGGTTAGCTTTTCCAAGCAGCTAGCAACAGACATATTTTATAATGAACCCAAACAATATTCCCTCGAACAAATAAATAAATAAAATGTTCTTTATATGTTACCCATCTTTATATTCTTTATCTGAGATCCGTTTACAATTTTTGAACAGTATTTTCAATTTCTCAATAAAGCAATTCGGTCGCCAGCTGTTGGGTCATCCTCTTTGATAAACACGTTAAAAAATATATTAATTATATTAATACTTTACGGCCTGTAGAGTCACTGAAACCGTGTTAGTAATTTACTTCAAGAACATAGTGACATCACTACGGAACACTCGCGCTCCTATTGGCTAGCACTCCAACACATTGTAGATGATAGGCTAAGGGGGCGGGACATCACAATCGGTTGACCAATCACAGCAGAGCCGGCCAGCTAACCAATCAGAGCAGGCTGGGCTCTGGTTTCAGACAGAGGGTGAAAAGAGGTGCTGCAGTATGAGAAAAATAAAGAGGACTGAAATTATTTTATTTTAAATATTTTCTTTAGCTGTTTGTTTCTACGTCATTTAGCAGCGTCGGTATTTCATTTCAAAACAGGTAAAACTTCTTGTAGTACACAAAAAAACATTTTACCTTTATTGTTGTTGTTTGTATTAATGCTCCACAGTTATTTCACAAAATGCAACAAAAGCAGGAAGTTCCACATCCCTTTATCCAATCAACACACAGCTTAAAGGTCCCCTATCATCCTCTTTTCCATCAATATATCAGGTCTCAGATACATCCAGAGCCTGTCTCTGATTGGCTGAAACACCAAACAGACCATTGCAGCATTACCCATAATCCCCTCTGTTTCAGCCCTGTTTCCAAAGTGCTGATTCTCTGTCTGTGACTTCAGATGAGAACAAGGAGCCCCTCCCCACGCCCCTCTGAGAGACATTTGGTTACAAAGAACTCAATGGAGCTCTAGAGGAGATTCAGGTGATAGGGGGGGGGGGGGTACCTTGGTTGCTGATTGGCTAATGGTTACTTAAGACAACACATCGTTATGACATCATCAAGTGGCCAAAATCTGATCAGCTCATTTTCAGACAGGTTTTAATAGAAATGGATCAAAAAGAGAGAAAATCTTTGTTCCTGAAACTTTCAGAGTCTCTTTCCACAGAGGGGACACATGTTGATGTAGAAGAGACATGAAGAAGAGGGGACACGTGTTGATGTAGAAGAGACATGAAGAAGAGGGGACACATGTTGATGTAGAAGAGACATGAAGAAGAGGGGACACATGTTGATGTAGAAGAGACATGAGGAAGAGGGGACACATGTTGATGTAGAAGAGACATGAGGAACAGGGGACACATGTTGATGTAGAAGAGACATGAAGAAGAGGGGACACATGTTGATGTAGAAGAGACATGAAGAAGAGGGGACACATGTTGACGTAGAGACATGAAGAAGAGGGGACACATGTTGATGTAAAAGAGACATGAAGAAGAGGGGACACATGTTGATGTATAAGAGACATGAATAAGTGGATTTTGCATAATAGGTGACCTTTAAAAAAAAAAAGACAGATTATTTTCCTCGTTAAGGTGCGTTGTTTTGCGATGACCTTTTTTATCAGACGTCCCTCCAGAGGACGGCCCGACGACTTAGGTCCACGCTGACGACGTATTCGCCCGACGGAGACCAGGACACAGCGCTGATGGACGAACTTCAAAGAGAAGACAGGTTATTAAAGTTTTCTGAACTCTGTACGGTTAAATAAAGAAAAACGTCGTAAATCTTTCAATATCTCCTGGAGTTCCTCAGGGAAGCGTCTTGGGGCCTCTGACTATTTGTATTTAACCGTTTAAGGACCAAATGGAACTTTTATAAAATCATCAGAACGTGTTAGATTTTTTCTTGTTACCTGTGTTTGTCGGGGAGGCGGGTCTCCAGGTTGCCGGTGGAAACGTTCCAGATGTAAACTGCACCGTCAGCTGATCCAGCGGCGAGGAAGCAGCCATCTGGACTGAAGACAGGAAGAGACGTTAAGTCACCTTTAATCCCGATAGGTATTTTTATTCCAATGAAACGCCCCAAAGGTGATGTTAGCTAGCCTTGCGTCAACTTTCTAAGTGCGCAGAGCTACTTTAGCTAACGTTGTGTGGCAAATTCAATCGTGAGGAAGCCCGGCGCTGCTATATGTGGTCTATACTGAAACTAAATGTATCAGCCTGTTGTTAGGGTTAGCATATGCATTAGCTTTGTAGCTCACATTCTACAATTTGTCCAAGTTCTAGTTGCACACAGCTGGAGACCAGGGGACACTAAAGAGTCTCCCAGCTGTGTCCCCTGGTCTCCAAGCTGTGTACGTCACTCTTTAGTGTCCCCTGTTCTCCCAGCTGTGTGCGTCACTCTTTAGTGTCCCCTGGTCTCCCAGCTGTGTGCGTCACTCTTTAGTGTCCCCTGGTCTCCAAGCTGTGTGCGTCACTCTTTAGTGTCCCTTGGTCTCCAAGCTGTGTGCGTCACTCTTTAGTGTCCCCTGGTCTCCCAGCTGTGTGCGTCACTCTTTAGTGTCCCCTGGTCTTCCAGCTGTGTGCGTCACTCTTTAGTGTCCCCTGGTCTCCCAGCTGTGTGCGTCACTCTTTAGTGTCCCCTGGTCTCCCAGCTGCGTGCGTCACTCTTTAGTGTCCCCTGGTCTCCGTTGTGTTTTGAGCTTCTTGCAGCGTTTGGTTTCTGCAGCTTTTAGTAAACGCTGCCATGTCTCCTCAAGCTGCTGGATGTTCTCTAAACGCTGCATGTGCTGAAGATGTTTCTTCATGTGGATGTATTTGGGTTTTTATATCTGCATCCTTTCTGAAGCTGCATCGTGTTTCTACTAATGCAAATGTTCTGGGTCGTTGTAGCGTGTTTGCACCTGTTGGCCACCATATGGCATAACAAGATACATATCAGGTCATTTTAAAACGTTAAAATGGGGTATAGACGATCACATTTTTAAAAGACACACATTTGATTTTTTCCAGGAAATGTGCAGGGAGGTTTGTGCCCTGAGAGATTAATTCTTCATCTCCTGGATCCAACAGAGTTTACCAGCTGTGAACCCTCAACTGTATGTGTGTGTGTGTGTGTGTGTGTGTGTGTGTGTGTGTGTGTGTGTGTGTGTGTGTGTGTGTGTGTGTGTGTGTGTGTGTGTGTGTGTGTGTGTGTGTGTGTGTGTGTGTGTGTGTGTGTGTGTGTGTATTTTAATGTTTCCATGCAGACAGCACATCCTGGTCCATCCGTTGTCAAGGAAACTGCAGAAAATGAGCCCCGCAGGTCCCCCCCCCCTAGATTTCTGCAGTAATGTTTTGTTTCAGAGGCACAAGCATGGAATCAGATAATAATAATAATATGCTTTTTATTTTGTGTTTTTATGGCAATAATGCACATTTAATAGACGGTCATTTTAAAGTAAGTATTTGATGAAGGTAAGTTATAATGATGTTATGATGTGTTCAAGTGCAACCTTGTAAAATGCAGATTTTGGTGATAAACCAGATTTTTAAAGGAGATGTTTTGGTTAGTTTGCATGGCTGCAGAAAGACAGGGATATAAGTGGAATATTAATTCTCCATGTCAACATCTCAGTGGGAATGTGTTATTTCCCGACGGGCCCTGAACTCACCTGATGACAGCCTTCGTGCTGTCGCTGCCACATTTAAACCCGTCGGCTCTAAAAGAGAGAAAAAAAAAATACTGAGAAACTGTGTCATCACAAACAAACACAAAGTTACGCACTCAAACGGCGGTACCTGAAGCAGACACGCTCGTAGCTCCGCCCCCTCAGGTCGATCAGCTGGAGGCAGTCGTCACGGCAACAGCTGAGCAGATGGCAATGGTCGGGGCTGATGTCCAGAGACGTGACTTTCCCATGGGCGGGAAGTTCCTGAATGCATCGCACCGCCCTGCAAGTGAGAATCAGAATACCTTCATTAACTCGTTTATTAAAAAGGAGTTGAATGTAATGAAGTTTAGTTTTTAATAAATGTTAATTAATTTGTTATGTTTTTTAAGACTGGTTTATTATTATTTTTGTACTGAGAGTTTGTTAATGAAGATGGTTTATGATTTAAATTGTATTTTATATTTTTTATTATTAATTAAGCTCTTTGTTTTCCTGACTATTTAGGATTGTTATGTTTTTTTTATGTTTTTTTTATCAGGGTCTCTTAATTTGTACTCAATATAAATTATTGAAGTGCTGTAAATAATAGTACAAATAATAAGATATAATATATAGAAATACAAATATATATATATTTCATACAAATATATACCAACGTTGACAAGTTAAATAAAAAAAGGAGATTATAATTAGTTTTAAAAAATCTGACCAATGAGGTTCAGGGAGGTTTTACAGTGGCATATGATTGGAAGACAGAGCTGTCAATCATCAGCTGAAGGAGGAGGGGGGGAGGAGGAGGGGGGGAGGGTCCTGGGCTGTTTCTAGGTAACAGAGGGAGACGGGGAGTAACCGTGACGACACCCGGAGGACGAATTAAAGGAGTGGGGTACTTCCTGTTAGAGCGAGACTGATATATCGTCTCCAGCTTTACCTTCCAGAGAAACAGTTTTTAAGCTTTTAAAATGAAGTGTTATTAAGTTATAACAGTTCTTCAGGAGAGAAACGAACTATCTGCGATTACTTCATCCAAACAACGTGTATTAGAGGTTTGACGTTGATGTTTGTAGCTGTGAGGAGCTGCTGCTGTACGAGAGCATGTTTTTATAACGACTCTCACGGTCTAACCAGAGCGTTAGAAAAATCACAACATTCTCACTTTTTTCAAAATTCTGACTTTTTCTCAAAATCTTTTCTTTATTTCTCAAAATCACAATATTTACATTTTTTCCTGAGAATCTCAAAATGTGACGTTTTTTTTTACCTTTTTGCTTACAATTCAATAATTATCATAATTGCTTTTTTTCTCAAACCTCTGAATTATGTATTTTTCTTTAGAAATGTTTCAGACATTTTCCTAAAATTCTAACTTTATTCTCAAAATCACAGCATTTTTACTATTTTCTCATTTCTCTTGATTTCTTTCTGAAAATTCAACAGTTTCTCGAATTTAAAAAAAAATCAGAAAATCAGAAATAATTCTTCAGATCATAACATTTTGACTCCCAAAAAAATTACGAACTTTCTCAATTTCTTGGCATTCTGACTTTTTCTTAAAATTATTACTTTTTTCTTAAAATCACAACATTTTTACTTTACATAAAAAATTAAAGAGTTATTAAAAATGTCCTCATATCAGGTTTTACTGTCCTGCAGTCACTAACAGAGGATGCTGTAAACCATCCCATCACCTCAGCTGAAGATGATCAGGTTTAGCATTAGCGTTTAAACAGGAAGTGGGAAAAGGGGCGGGGCTTCATGAGGTGAATGACGTCACCTGGTGTCCCAAACTCTGATCTTGCTATCGTAGTGTCCGCTGATGATGCAATACCCAGTGCAGATGAGGTCGCTGCAATACGACGGCACCTCTACTACCTGCACACCTGCGCGCGCGCGCACACACACACACACACACACACACACACACACACACACACACACACACACACACACACACACACACACACACACACACACACACACACACACACACACACACACAACATTGACAAATTAAATAAATATCATATTTTTTCATATTTTGTTTATTGCCAAATACCCCGACTTGTTGTCAGAATATTTATTATGTTATGTGTGTGTGTGTGTGTGTGTGTATGTGTGTGTGTGTGTGTGTGTGTGTGTGTGTGTGTGTGTGTGTGTGTGTGTGTGTGTGTGTGTGTGTGTGTGTGTGTGTGTGTGTGTGTGTGTGTGTGTCTCACAGCAGGCTCTCTGAAGGTCCCACAGTCGGACCGTTCTGTCGGCGCTGCCCGTCACGACCTGCAGATTCAAACCGAAACGAGCTGCTGTCACCCTCCTGCTGTGACCCGTCAGAGTCACCTGAGAGACAGAAAGGTGAGATAGGTGAGACAGGTGAGACAGGTGAGAGAGGTGAGACGGGTTAGAGAGGTGAGACAGGTGAGACGGACAGGTGAGACATGTTATTTATTTTCTCTTGCTTTTATTTGCATTGCATTTGATATTGAGGTAATCCAAACGGAAAGTAATCATATTAGTATGATAGTTTTATCATTTGATTCTCAGATTAGGTTACTGAGACACAGGTGAGACAGACAGGTGAGACAGACAGGTGAGACAGACAGGTGAGTCAGACAGGTGAGTCAGACAGGTGAGACAGACAGGTGAGACAGACAGGTGAGTCAGACAGGTGAGTCAGACAGGTGAGACAGACAGGTGAGACAGACAGGTGAGACAGACAGGTGAGACAGACAGGTGAGTCAGACAGGTGAGACAGACAGGTGAGTCAGACAGGTGAGTCAGACAGGTGAGACAGACAGGTGAGACAGACAGGTGAGTCAGACAGGTGAGTCAGACAGGTGAGTCAGACAGGTGAGACAGACAGGTGAGTCAGACAGGTGAGTCAGACAGGTGAGACAGACAGGTGAGACAGACAGGTGAGTCAGACAGGTGAGTCAGACAGGTGAGACAGACAGGTGAGACAGACAGGTGAGACAGACAGGTGAGACAGACAGGTGAGTCAGACAGGTGAGACAGACAGGTGAGACAGACAGGTGAGTCAGACAGGTGAGTCAGACAGGTGAGACAGACAGGTGAGACAGACAGGTGAGACAGACAGGTGAGACAGACAGGTGAGACAGACAGGTGAGACAGACAGGTGAGACAGACAGGTGAGACGGACAGGTGAGGCGGATAGGTGAGACAGACAGGTGAGACGGACAGGTGAGACAGACAGGTGAGACAGACAGGTGAGACAGACAGGTGAGACAGACAGGTGAGACAGACAGGTGAGACAGACAGGTGAGACAGACAGGTGACACAGACAGGTGAGACAGACAGGTGAGACAGACAGGTGATACAGACAGGTGAGACAGACAGGTGAGTCAGACAGGTGAGACAGACAGGTGAGAGACAGACAGGTGAGTCAGACAGGTGAGTCAGACAGGTGAGACAGACAGGTGAGACAGACAGGTGAGACAGACAGGTGAGACAGACAGGTGAGTCAGACAGGTGAGACAGACAGGTGAGACAGACAGGTGAGACAGACAGGTGAGACAGACAGGTGAGATCAGAGTGACGTTTCAGGTTGTTTCAGTGAGTTTTTTCGTGGTTACCTTGGGAACGGGGTCGTCCAGCCGCCACAACAGAGCCGACTTATCGTAGGAGGCGGCGAGGACCCTCGGGCCCTAAGGACAGAAACATCGTAAACAAACATCTCGTCAGTACATACCGTTAAATTGTTAACAACGTAAACAAACTTTACACGTTAAGTTTGAACTTTGAACTTGTACGGTACATTTGTACGTTAAATGTTAAGTTTGTACGTTAAGTTAAACTCACTTTGGGGTCGAACTCGATGCACGTGACGCCCTCCGTGCTGCCGTCCAGCGTCGCTCTGTGGGTCAGCGAGCCTGAGGACCACAAGCATCCGTCGGAATAAAACAATGAAATAAATAAAAACTGAAAAATCAGCAACGAAACACGGAACGCTAACGTTAGCGACAACAGTTAAGCCAACACAAACTAGCACGAACGCTGTTTCTCAGTTTAAGTGCACACTGAGAAATATTAAACATAACAATTCAACAAACTCTAACGCTTTTTAAATAAACCATCGTTATTCTTATCGGGTTAATTGGGCAGTCTGTTTGCTAGCTCGCCAATTACTTAAGTTATCTTGAAATATTCCAACTGATCGTCTTGATCCAAACCCCTCTATGCGTACCTTATTACTATTTATTATTTAAACGTTGTCTCTTTATTAAATCTCTCACCTGCTCTGACGTCCCACAGTTTGACGGCTCGGTCGGTTCCTCCGGTGGCGAGCAGCTCGGAGCTGGAGTTGAACCTCACAGCGTTAATGCCCTGCTCATGAGCTTCCTGACACACACACACACACACACACACACACACACACACACACACACACACACACACACACACACACACACACACAGACACACACATACACACATACACACACACACACACACACACACACACACACACACACACACACACACACACAGAGAGAGACACACACACACACACACACACACACACACACACACACACACACACACACACACACACACACACACACACACACACACACACACACACACACACACACACACACACACACACACACACACACACACACACACACACACACACACACACACACACACACACGCATTCAAACTAAGGACCCCTTTAAATAATAACCTTATAGGAAGGTGCAGTGTGTTTTGAGTCCACCAGGGGGAGACACTCTGCAGGTCATATTAAACTTATTCAGATATAAGAAGTGTCATTAATCAAAAAGTTATTATATTTAATTATAAGCCTATACAAAAAACTCATATGTGTGTATATATATTTCCTTTAGTAGGAGGTTGGTCAAATACAGTGTGTTCTAATTTGCTGCATATGTAATGTTTGTTTATTTTCTAACATTACTTATCTCGTGTGTCTTAATAACACCCTTCTCTATCAAATCTATTTCAGTACAGTAAATCTAATCTGTGTGCATAGGAGTGTATATTATGTGTATATATATTATATATAAATGTATATTATGGATACAGCCTGTATTTATTACCAGGACGTGCAGAGCTCTGACAGGAAGTCGAGCTGACAGACAGATGCCGACAGGAAACAGCTGATCCTCCTGCAGGCTGCTCACTGATTGGCCCCGCCTCCTCCTGATGACATCACAGTAACATGATGTCACGGTAACATGACGTCACAGTCGCATGACGTCACAGTAACTTGACAACAAACATTTCAACTTTTTTACTTTCACAACATTATAAAAACAAATATTGAATTTTATATTTCAACTTTTTTTCTTAATATATTCAGATGTTGCTGAGATACAGTATTTAATTAATTCAGATTAATTTAGAGAAAAACAGAAATAATAAAGTATGAAATAATGAAAGAGACGTCTCACTGGAACAGCGCTCTGATGGAGGTGAGGATCCTCGGGGACGTCGCCGACGCCGACCTGACACAAATAAACGCTCGTTAATTAATCAATTAAGAAATATAAAAATACACGGAGTCGGGGGGGGGGGGCTCCTGGAATAATTAACCCTTGTGTTGTGTTCGAAAGCTGTTACCGTTCATGGTGTTCTGATTTATTTCAGTCCAAAGCACTCAGAAAGAATGACTATCATCCAATATTGTTTTAACTATAACTAACTTATTATGCATTCATAACCGTACAATCCTGTTGTCTTTTTATTTTATGGCCCCAAAACACATAACACCACACATTTAAGTAAAACATTTGATTAAATTCACTCATTATATTCCCTAGAGTGAAGACAGTGGATCATTACGTTATCTGACTATAATGGACTAATATTAGAATACAATCTCCCCAAAAAAACGTTTAAATTATTGTTACAGTTGATGAAGGGGCTGGGGGTGGGGGTGGGGGGTAAAGTCAAAGATGAATCTTGATTGGGCCAAATTTGACCTCGAGTCACCCAAAACAATTCTGCTGAGTGTCAATGAGCTCCCATTGACATCAGGACGGCAGAAAGCTCACACACCTTCCGGCGCAGACTGAAAACTCATCTCTTTCGACTCCACTTAGAGCGATAGAATGACTAACAAAGAACTGCTAACAGAGCACTTATATACTAATAAAGGGCTGGCTTATCTAAAGCCAGTTGAGTAGCACTTGAAACGATTGGCTCTTTGAAACCTGATGTACTTTATGATTCTGTTTTCGTCAAGGTTGTGTCTTCCTGGTCGAATGTACTTATTGTGAGTCGCTTTGGATAAAAGCGTCAGCTAAATGCAACGTAATGTAATGCTGGGTCTCCCCAGACCCGAACACCAAATTATACACTTTTTTTTTTAGACCTTCAGACTTGGCTAAAAATGATCAAAATCAGTTGTGTAGTGTTTTTAAAGCTGTTGTGGAGGATATCATGAAGCCTCGTTCCAATAAAAAAACTAGAGCGTAGTTATTATATCATTTTAACTTGAGACGGGTCACGGGAGACCAGAACACAGCATAAGGGTTAAGAAGAATAATACCATTTTTTATTTTTTTTATTCTGAACATTTTGAAATTCTTTTGGGATATTGAATTAAAAAAAATCTGAATATTAAAAAAATGTATTCAAATAATTAAAAACAAATCTAAATAAAATAAATACATATCTGATTTAAATAACTGAACTTTAAAAATGTAATTGAGCATTAACAAAAATCGAATATATCCAAAAACTTAATATTCTAAATGTCTTTGAATATAAAAAAAGAATTTTAATATTTAAAAAAAAATCTTAATATTAAAATACAGGGTATATGCAGGAATCCTGAAGTCACATTTAATACCTTTTAAGACCTTTTTTAAGACCCTTTCCATACATTTTAAGACCTCATCGCAACTTGGAGTTCTAACCGGTTACATTGGCGACACACTTCACCTCACATTTACTATATTGATTGTAAGATAGCACAACTACACAGAGTGCAGACAGACTACTGAAGCCTCCTCTCCACATGACCTTCAACCTCTCTGTGAAGGTCAGGGTTAATGCAGCATGCTGCTTCTGTACTCTGTGCTCTTTCATTCCAGTAGAACCATCAGAAACCAGTAGAAACCAGTATTTGACCAATAAACAAAACAATTGACAAAACTTTGAAATATGAAATATATTAAACTTCATGAGCTTCAGCGGGGTAATGCCATGTAGGAGCTCCCTCACAAACACCCAGGGGTTACATTGGGCTGGGGCTGTCCGGGGCTAAGCCCGGCACAGAGGACGATGCTCTGACGGCATCCCCCTCACACATTTGTCATATGTTTACAAAAAACGATATATATGTTAAGACTTTTCTCGTTCTTAATATAGACTATATTTAGGGTCGATATGTGTTGACCTTACTTTAAAATAGCAGATCTCTGTGACCGGATATCGTTTGGCTTAGACCCCGGCCCCACGAGGACGCATACAGTAAAACGCAAATGCAAAAAAGTCTTCCGTTCACACGCATTGGATTCATTAACGTGTCCGTTCACACTAGACCGCTGGAAATGCTGGAAACGCTGTAGTACATATGCCAGGCCTGTAAGTGGCGCTGCTGCAGCCACAAAATACACCAAAAGCAGCGAAGAAGACCCCGGAGCATGGTTGTCATGGTCGCCCTTCTGTTTATTCTTTAACCCCCCCCCCCCCCACAGAGCGCTATGCATGGGGCCGCCTTGAGGGGGTTTCCCGACATGTTGTTTCAGTAAATTAAAGGGTGTTTCATGTTGTCGTTGCTGTGGACCTTCTTAATACCTTGGAAAATGCCGTTTAATACTTTTTAATACTTTTTAATAGCCTTAATTTTCGCTAAATTGATTTATCAACTCTTAATACTTTTTAAGACCCCGCGGACACCCTGAAATAAAATAAAGAAATTATCCAAATGTTTTTGTTTTAGCCCCAGCGGGAATATTTTACAGAAGTCATATTTTGAAATGTTAAAAAGTTAGTGTTAAATGTTGTTATATTTTACATGAATTGTGAGTGTGAAATATTGAATAAAAAAATATATCAGAATATTTAAAAAAAAAACCTGAATATTTATAAAATCAGAATATTTAAAAAAAAAATACAAAAAGTATCCGAAGATTTTTTTTTTAGCCCCAGGAAGATTCAACATAATTAATATTTTGTAAAAAAGTTAGTGTAAAATGTTGTTATATTTTACATTGAGTGTGGACGGTTACCTGAAGAGTCGACGCTCCGACTCTCGCCTCGGAGACGAAGATCTGGAGGTCGGAGCGCTGCCACTGAAACCAGAAATATCAAAGTCAACTTTATTGTCAATCTTTCAGTTTGTGTGTACAGAAATACCATTTCCCACAATCCAAAATACAAAACAAATATATATAAAATTATTTGTGCAAATATGTATTAAAATATGTTTATGCCTCACTGGAGTTATGTGATGGCACTATTAATACACAACAAATATTTCTATTGATATAAAATAATTTATTTTTATATATATATATTCACGCTTTTTATCTGTATTTCGAAATATGCAAAATACTTTACATTTTTCAGAAATATTTATTTATTTCTTCAAATATTATATATTTTTCTCTAAATATTAGGATTTTACCTTAAAAATCTTCTTTTTCATGATCTTATCATTTATTTTAAAATATAACATTTTTAATATTTCTTCGGTAAAAATATTCCAGCTGTTGCTCAAAATATTCAAACTAAAATGTTCTGTTTTTTAAACCTGTTAAACCCCGAGCGTGTTGTTCAGGTCTCAGGCTCGAAAATGACATTCCCAGAACAAATGACCATATCTTCTAAAAGGGTTAAATTAATAATCTTTTTTCTCAAAGTAATGATAAACCTGTGAGTTGGATGTAGAAAAGTCAGAATCAATATAGATGTTTTTATTTTAAAGAAAATTCGGATTGAACATAGTAAAAAACTGTAAATTATAGTGTCCGTCCAACAATAAAACATTACTTATAGTGAAAACCACCCTTGGATGATGGGATCATAGACTAACACCTGTAGGAATCCAAACTATAACATATAATAAGTACCCTGTATCAAGATTGATGCAAAACAAGTGACATTTGACCTTTTTAGAGAGGTTTAGAAAAAAGAAAACACTTCTGGGGTCATTTGGGTGCATTTTCCATATCTCTGGATCCCATTGGTCGATTTTGATGATTGGCACCTCTTCGAACCGTTCGAGCCAATGGGATCGAGGGAAAGTTCCTACAGCCACACCATCGACACATTCCATTGAGAAGTGAAAGTTATGCACACGCAGTCGAAAGCTATGTTTCGCACTGAAAATTGAAAAATAGTCAACAATATATGAAGATGGATTATCAGTCATCATTTCAAAGTGACGGACACATTGGATTAACCTATGGATTCCTTTTTATCGGTTGAATGCCATTGAACACGACTTTTGATCAGAACAACAGCAAAGGTGAGACATATTGCAGTTTTTGCTACCTAAAGCTACGTTATTTGATGTCTGGGTTTGCTTCCCCTGTCGCTCAGTGATGATACTTATATATCTGTAATCTGTGGAATCTCAGCTTGCTAGCTGATATCTTGTTTGTGCAGATCCGATAAGTAATAACGTATTTATACTGTGAGTTCTGTGCTAACTGCTTTAGCATTTTTTCGCTCAGGGCTCATTGAGATGCTTCTTGTGAGACTTGGGTTTTGTTTCAGTAAAAATTGTTCATATCGTCAGGTACCTGAGTTTCTTCCCGTTAGGTGGGTACAACACATTCATAGTTGAATACATGTTTAAGAAGCCCCGAGACACAGTTTTGTGGAAAAAAGGTTTAAACATTTAATTTTCTTCTAAATATTATATTTTTTAAATATTCTGATTTCTCTTTACATTTTCTTGTTCTTTTTTATATGCAAAATGTGTAAATATTCAGTTGTTTTCTTTTTTCTATGTTACATTTTCCCCACAATATTAAAAGTAAGGGTCTCACCTCGTTTCCACGGTTACCTTCGACCTCGCCGCCTCTCGAGCTCTGAAACAGAGAGAGAGAGACGTTCAGGGACGACCTGCCTCTCACACAGTGAGAAGTGTGTGTGGTGCGTTCAGGGACCTGCCTCTCACAGTGAGGTGTGTGTGTGGTGCGTTCAGGTACCTGCCTCTCTCAGTGAAAAGTGTGTGGTGCGTTCAGAGACCTGCCTCTCACAGTGAGGTGTGTGTGTGTGGTGCGTTCAGGTACCTGCCTCTCTCAGTGAAAAGTGTGTGGTGCGTTCAGAGACCTGCCTCTCACAGTGAGGTGTGTGTGTGTGGTGCGTTCAGGGACCTGCCTCTCTCACAGTGAGGTGTGTGTGTGGTGTGTGTGTGTGTGTGTGTGGTGTGTGTGTGTGGTGTGTTCAGGGACCTGCCTCTCTCACAGTGAGGTGTGTGTGTGGTGTGTGTGTGTGTGTGTGTGTGTGTGTGTGTGTGTGTGTGTGGTGTGTGTGTGTGTGGTGTGTGTGTGTGGTGCGTTCAGGGACCTGCCTCTCTCACAGTAAGGTGTGTGTGTGGTGTGTGTGTGTGGGGTGTGTGTGTGTGTGTGTGTGTGTGTGTGTGTGTGTGTGTGTGTGGTGTGTGTGTGTGGTGTGTGTGTGTGTGTGTGGTGTGTGTGTGTGTGTGTGGTGTGTGTGTGGTGTGTTCAGGGACCTGCCTCTCTCACAGTAAGGTGTGTGTGTGGTGTGTGTGTGTGCGGTGCGTTCAGGGACCTGCAGCGGCGCTCGTTGCGTGTGTTCATGTTTGCGGCCTCTTGCTGTTTCAGGTGAATGACTTCCTGTAGCATGTTTCCCCCCCGCAGCTTCTCCTCCCGTAGTTTAGTCTCCGCCCCCTTCTGACGCTCCAGCAGCGTGTCGTAATCCGATTTCAACGCACCCATGTCCCCTCGGACCTTATCCACCCGCCCCTGCAGCGCCAGCCGGGAATCAAATGCACCCTGAAGCAAAGGCTCCTCCTGCTGCTGCCTGATGAAAATAAGCATAAACAGTAAATATGCAGTTTTGTTGAAAATGAAAGAAAATACAATAACATCATATTTTTGCGTGTGTGTGTGTGTGTGTGTGTGTGTGTGTGTGTGTGTGTGTGTGTGTGTCACCTGGCATGCTGCTCCTCCAGATCACTATCTTTGATTTTAATCTGCTGCTGAAGTTGCACCACTTGGTAGGCAAGCTGTACAAAAAGTAAATACACAGATACAGTTGAATTAATTTGAATAATAAAGTGTGTGTGTGCGTGTGTGTCTGTCTGTCTGTCTGTCTGTCTGTCTGTCTGTCTGTCTGTCTGTGTCTGTGTCTGTGTGTGTGTGTGTGTGTGTGTGTGTGTGTGTGTGTGTGTGTGTGTGTGTGTGTGTGTGTGTGTGTGTGTGTGTGTGTGTGTGTGTGTGTGTGTGTGTGTGTGTGTGTGTGTGTGTGTGTGTGTGTGTGTGAGACCTCTCCTGTAGTGTTCTTCAGCTGGTTGTTCTGGTGCAGCAGGGCGGAGAGGCTGCTGTCAGAGGACGGACGTCTTGGTGCACAAAACAAACACACCCTCAGCCACATGTATTACATGTAGACAGAAATGTAGATATTTAAATTGAAATGTATAAATATATGCATGATTAAATAACAAATCAATTCAAGTTCATAACAATGTAATATTTATTTGTATGTTTTTGTGTTTGATTTATGTATTTCCTAGTTTTTCCTTTTGTATTCTCCATGTTTCTACTCTTCCACTTAGAGCACGAGAGCACGAGAGCACGAGAGCCGCAGGTGAGTCACCTGGCGGGGGTCAGGCTGGTTTTCTCCAGCAGCCGAGTGTCTGAAACAGAACATACATCATCAGCTGAAGGATCAGGAGAGCATCGGCTACAGCTGAGCGAAGACGAATAGAAAACACATATCGAGAGACAAAGAAGAGTTCTGACATTTTAGGAACAAATCCAAAATTCTGAGATTGAAAAAAAGAAAACCAAATATTCTGACAAAACATAAAAAACATAAAAATTGAGATAAAAAAAATATGATTTTTTTTTTTTGTCAATACATTTTATTACAAAAAATCACAATTTCTCAGATTTTCTATTAAAATAATCAAAATTGTGAGGTTTACAGACCCTAACTTTAATCTTTGAATTCAGAATGTTTTTACAAAATCTCAGACAAAAGTCCAAATGCAGAGATTTTCAATAAAAATGACCAATTCTGAGTTTCTGAGAAAAACGTCAGAATTGGTCATTTTGATTGAAAATCTCTGCATTTGGACTGCTTTCAGATTTCTCCGTCATTGTCAAAAGAATTCCATCATAGACGGAATATATTCGGTTAACGCGACCTCTGCTTTTCAGCTCCGAGCCGAGGGCGAATAATCGATTATTATTCGCCAGGGCTGCCGAATAATCGATTTTGAACATGGTCAGTTTCTGGCAACCCTAATACCGGTGTGAGACAATAAACAACACACGTTACTACATACAGTACATGTCACATAGAGCACTTCACAATCACACAACAGAAACGAGGGGCAACATCCATGAGAATGATGACTGGGCAAAAGCACTCTTCCTGAATGGGACTGATCGGTCGCCACGTGTGGAGCTTCTCGTGGTCCGTCTGGTGTTGTTACGTTGAGTAACCAATGAGCTGAGAGGGGGAGGGGCTGTATTGTGCAGGACTTTGTAAAAAAGAACGATGTTCCTATACTTTATTAAATCTTCCCAACTCAGGATGTTTGCTTGTTGAGGATGGTCCAGTGCTTTGAGGGTTTGTTTGTACAGGGTTGCTAGAGGCTTCAGCTGTTAGTTCGCCCCTTTTCCAGCTTCGCCCCCATCCAGGGGCGAAGCTGGAAAAGGCCTTAAATCTAATCTCAGAATTCAGAATTGAAAGATCTCCTATTATGAAAAATCCTCTTCTTCATGTCTCTTCTACATCACCATGTGTCCCCTCTTCTTCATGTCTCTTCTACATCAACATGTGTCCCCTCTTCTTCATGTCTCTTCTACATCAACATGTGTCCCCTCTTCTTCATGTCTCTTCTACATCAACATGTGTCCCCTCTTCTTCATGTCTCTTCTACATCAACATGTGTCCCCTCTTCTTCATGTCTCTTCTACATCAACATGTGTCCCCTCTTCTTCATGTCTCTTCTACATCAACATGTGTCCCCTCTTCTTCATGTCTCTTCTACATCACCATGTGTCCCCTCTTCTTCATGTCTCTTCTACATCAACATGTGTCCCCCCTTCTTCATGTCTCTTCTACATCAACATGTGTCCCCTCTTCTTCATGTCTCTTCTACATCAACATGTGTCCCCCCTTCTTCATGTCTCTTCTACATCACCATGTGTCCCCTCTTCTCCGTGTCTCTTCTACATCAACATGTGTCCCCTCTTCTTCATGTCTCTTCTACATCAACATGTGTCCCCTCTTCGTCATGTCTCTTCTACATCAACATGTGTCCCCTCTTCCTCATGTCTCTTCTACATCAGCATGTGTCCCCTCTTCTCCATGTCTCTTCTACATCAACATGTGTCCCCTCTTCTCCATGTCTCTTCTACATCAACATGTGTCCCCTCTTCGTCATGTCTCTTCTACATCAACATGTGTCCCCTCTTCTTCGTGTCTCTTCTACATCAACATGTGTCGCCTCTTCTTCGTGTCTCTTCTACATCAACATGTGTCCCCTCTTCTCCATGTCTCTTCTACATCAACATGTGTCCCCTCTTCTTCGTGTCTCTTCTACATCAACATGTGTCCCCTCTTCTTCATGTCTCTTCTACATCAACATGTGTCCCCTCTTCTCCGTGTCTCTTCTACATCAACACATGTCCCCTCTTCTTCATGTCTCTTCTACATCAACATGTGTCCCCTCTTCTTCATGTCTCTTCTACATCAACATGTGTCCCCTCTTCTTCATGTCTCTTCTACATCAACATGTGTCCCCCCTTCTTCATGTCTCTTCTACATCAACATGTGTCCCCTCTTCTTCATGTCTCTTCTACATCAACATGTGTCCCCCCTTCTTCATGTCTCTTCTACATCACCATGTGTCCCCTCTTCTCCGTGTCTCTTCTACATCAACATGTGTCCCCTCTTCTTCATGTCTCTTCTACATCAACATGTGTCCCCTCTTCGTCATGTCTCTTCTACATCAACATGTGTCCCCTCTTCCTCATGTCTCTTCTACATCAGCATGTGTCCCCTCTTCTCCATGTCTCTTCTACATCAACATGTGTCCCCTCTTCTCCATGTCTCTTCTACATCAACATGTGTCCCCTCTTCGTCATGTCTCTTCTACATCAACATGTGTCCCCTCTTCTTCGTGTCTCTTCTACATCAACATGTGTCGCCTCTTCTTCGTGTCTCTTCTACATCAACATGTGTCCCCTCTTCTCCATGTCTCTTCTACATCAACATGTGTCCCCTCTTCTTCGTGTCTCTTCTACATCAACATGTGTCGCCTCTTCTTCGTGTCTCTTCTACATCAACATGTGTCCCCTCTTCTCCATGTCTCTTCTACATCAACATTTGTCCCCTCTTCTTCATGTCTCTTCTACATCAACACGTGTCCCCTCTTCTCCATGTCTCTTCTACATCAACATGTGTCCCCTCTTCTTCGTGTCTCTTCTACATCAACATGTGTCCCCTCTTCTTCGTGTCTCTTCTACATCAACATGTGTCCCCTCTTCTCCATGTCTCTTCTACATCAACATTTGTCCCCTCTTCTTCATGTCTCTTCTACATCAACACGTGTCCCCTCTTCTCCATGTCTCTTCTACATCAACATGTGTCCCCTCTTCTTCGTGTCTCTTCTACATCAACATGTGTCCCCTCTTCTTCGTGTCTCTTCTACATCAACATGTGTCCCCTCTTCTTCGTGTCTCTTCTACATCAACATGTGTCCCCTCTTCTTCGTGTCTCTTCTACATCAACATGTGTCCCCTCTTCTTCGTGTCTCTTCTACATCAACATGTGTCCCCTCTTCTTCGTGTCTCTTCTACATCAACATGTGTCCCCTCTTCTTCGTGTCTCTTCTACATCAACATGTGTCCCCTCTTCTTTGTGTCTCTTCTACATCAACATGTGTCCCCTCTTCTCCATGTCTCTTCTACATCAACATGTGTCCCCTCTTCGTCATGTCTCTTCTACATCAACATGTGTCCCCTCTTCTTCGTGTCTCTTCTACATCAACATGTGTCCCCTCTTCTTCATGTCTCTTCTACATCAACATGTGTCCCCTCTTCTTCATGTCTCTTCTACATCAACAAGTGTCCCCTCTTCTTCATGTCTCTTCTACATCAACATGTGTCCCCTCTTCTCCATGTCTCTTCTACATCAACATGTGTCCCCTCTTCTTCGTGTCTCTTCTACATCAACATGTGTCCCCTCTTCTTCGTGTCTCTTCTACATCAACATGTGTCCCTTCTTCTCCATGTCTCTTCTACATCAACATGTGTCCCCTCTTCATGTCTCTTCTACATCAACATGTGTCCCCTCTTCTTCATGTCTCTTCTACATCAACATGTGTCCCCTCTTCTTCATGTCTCTTCTACATCAACATGTGTCCCCTCTTCCTCATGTCTCTTCTACATCAACATGTGTCCCCTCTTCTTCATGTCTCTTCTACATCAACATGTGTCCCCTCTTCTCCATGTCTCTTCTACATCAACATGTGTCCCCTCTTCTCCATGTCTCTTCTACATCAACATGTGTCCCCTCTTCGTCATGTCTCTTCTACATCAACATGTGTCCCCTCTTCTTCATGTCTCTTCTACATCAACATGTGTCGTCTCTTCTCCGTGTCTCTTCTACATCAACATGTGTCCCCTCTTCGTCATGTCTCTTCTACATCAACATGTGTCCCCTCTTCCTCATGTCTCTTCTACATCAGCATGTGTCCCCTCTTCTCCATGTCTCTTCTACATCAACATGTGTCCCCTCTTCTTCATGTCTCTTCTACATCAACATGTGTCCCCTCTTCTCCATGTCTCTTCTACATCAACATGTGTCCCCTCTTCTTCACGTCTCTTCTACATCAACACGTGTCCCCTCTTCTCCACGTCTCTTCTACATCAACATGTGTCCCCTCTTCTTCGTGTCTCTTCTACATCAACATGTGTCTCCTCTTCTTCGTGTCTCTTCTACATCAACATGTGTCCCCTCTTCTTCGTGTCTCTTCTACATCAACATGTGTCCCCTCTTCTCCGTGTCTCTTCTACATCAACATGTGTCCCCTCTTCTTCATGTCTCTTCTACATCAACATGTGTCCCCTCTTCTCCGTGTCTCTTCTACATCAACATGTGTCCCCTCTTCTCCGTGTCTCTTCTACATCAACATGTGTCCCCTCTTCTTCGTGTCTCTTCGTGTAATGCTGAAATGACCTGTTTGGTGTTTCAGCCAATCAGAGACAGGCTCTGGATATATCTGAGACCTGTGAGATATTGATGAAGAGGAGGATACTAGGGGACCTTTAATTTGTTGTCTATATCTCAGAATCTGAGAAAACAGACAAAATAAAAAAGGTAACAATCAATTTTTAATTAAAAAATAACATATTAACAGAATTTAGAGGATTTCAGAAAAAAGTCAGACTCCCAGACTGTTTTCAGAATCCTAACTTTTTATTTTAGTGGTAACTCAGTAATATATTATATAGAGATGTAAAATAACACTTGGTCTAAAATTCACACAAAAAAGTCTAAATTCTGAGATTTGAGTCTGGTTTAAAAAAAAAAGTAAAAATATATTAAATAAATTAAATGAACTGGTCATTAAATGGAGTTACCGGATTGAAGGAAACATCTACCTGTCTGAGAGTCCTGACTGAAACAGGAAGTGCTGTCGCTTCAAGTTGGTAAGAAAACTGTTAAATAACCGATATTTAAAGTTATTTGTTTATACTTGTTTTTCCAGGTGTAAACCAGGAAGTGTTTCTCTGAAGCAAAGCCCATTAAAATAAATCTCAGTGTATTGTTGGAGCTGTGGAAGCAGACAGATGTTTTCCACAGTTTGGTTAAAGCCTGCAGATGTTTCCCGGACACACCGAGTGCTATCTGCCCGTCTTTAGTAGCTTTAAAACGGATAAGAGTTACGTACAGAAGCGGATCAGATCCTGGAACTTGTCGTGCTGCCTGCGGTCTCGGAGCTTCAGCTGCCCGACGATGTGTCTCCTCCAGCGGGTCTCTGCTGCCCGGCCTCCGCCCCTCAGAGCTCCGGAGGCCATCAGCGGGCTGCCGGACTCCGTCTCCCCGCCGACAGACGCTCGCAGCCCGGCATGAAATCACAGAGCTCCCGGTGTCACCGCCATGTTTGGTTCTCTGGAGGTTTTTCTTTTTTTTAAACTTTTTCTTCCTTAAAGATTCGTCACTGTCACGGAGGGGGGCGGGGCTTGGTGTCTCGTACCGACAGCTGCCGGGTCTCTCAGCCAATCACCGCCCGCCCTCCGCTCTTCCTGTTGTGACTTGAGGAAGAACAAAACAAACACACCCTAAAGGACACGCCCCCTTTCACTCAGATGTTAAATGTTGTTGTTTTTTAGGTGATATTATTAAAATATGACGTTTTCCAATGGAGCTCAAAATAACATAATAATAACAATAATATTTAAAAATACGTATAATAATAAAAGCAATAATTCAAAAAAGTATTATAATAATATTAATAATAAAACAGTTAAAGGAGGTAAAAGGTGAAATAAAACGATATAAATAATAAAGATTAAAGGACCTATACATGTCACTAATAAACATCTAATCTGTAGACGTGATGGTACAATCTTCATCTTCCTTTACCGTAAAATGGATGTGTAAATGTGAACTTCTGCCGAATGTTGATTGAATAAATAGTATCAGTTATTAAAAAGGCATAAAGTGGATATAAAAGGATCCATTTAAACGGTTTATATCAGCCGAATGGATGTTAGGCCCAATCCCAAACCACCCCCTACACACTACCCCTCCGTTCGCACGGAGGGTCCGCCACATTAAGTGCTGTTCCAAACCAACGAGTGTGGAGGGGGAGTGGGTTATCAAGCCCTCAAACAGCGTGGGTATTTCTCAATGTCGAGGACGCTTGCTTGGTAGCACATGTCTTCCGAGTCACTTGCTTCAGAAGCGAGGCTAGAATCCGAGTGTCACTCCACGGAGTTCACTCCGTCATGGAGTGGTAGGGTGTAGGGCGTGGTTTGGGATTGGGCCCAAGTGTCTTCATGAGAAATGGACGTTTAGTGAAGTTATTTCAGCTGTTTATATTTCTATATTATCATCTTGTTACCAGCTTCAAAGGGTCGTTCTTTTGTGCTTAATTGGTATTTAAGAAATGCCGTAACCATGACGATGAACTTATTTAATCTACTATTTCTGATTAAATGTTATAATTGTGTGAACATATTTGTACATAAAAAAATGTTAACATCTGAAATCTGGAATTAAATGAGACACTTTTTTTTTTACTAAGAAACATATACAACTTTATTAACAAACACAGTGATAGTAATTTAAAAACACAATTCTGGCATAAAACACATAAACGTAAGGTGCGTCAGGTTTAATACTGATTTCTGGTTTCAGACCCGGCCCAGTTTCTCTGGTTTCAGACCCGGTCCAGTTTCTCTCGGGTCATCTGGACCAGCAGCTCTGAGTATTTCTCCAACAGAGAAAGAGACGCCTCAAACGCACCCTTTAGGACGGAGACGACCTGCGGAGGCTGAGTGCAGTCAGAGAGCTGAGGAGACAATAAGAGACAATAAGAGTATTATTATTATTTATATAAATGCAAATATGGGATTTATTATTGTAATATCAATCAATTCAAAATATTATTTTGAGAAACAGTTAGCTTCAGGGTATCGGCAGGAGTCCTGGAGTCACATGGAAGACCTGCCAAGACCTTCTTTAAGACCCTTCCATACATTTTAAGAGCTCATCGCCACTTGGAGTTCTAACCGGTTACCATGGCGACACACTTCACCTCACCGTCAAATATTTTTCAGACTTCTTTTCTCATAACTCAAAGAACTTAAAACAAATAAAATATTCATTTTTTCCATTCGCCCCTCAAAACTGTCTCATGCAGCCCAATTCCTTTTACGTTCTTGACAAATAAATAATTTAGAATGATATTATTATTACTGATATAAATGCAGATATAAAAGTTATTATTGTAATATAAAATATACATTTAAAACATTATTTTGTGAAACAGTTCTCTATATTTATCTTGAAATCGTTTTACCAGTCCAGATAGAGGCGTAGCCATTACTGACAGCCTGCTGCCAGGTAAACACACACTTCTACTTGTATAGAACTGACCTTTGTACGATTAATACTTCATAAAATACTGCAGATCCTTTATCTTACCTCTTTCTAATCTACACACAGTATTTAACTGAAGTTACACAACAGTGTTGTTGATACAGAGTTGGAGTTTATGCACACGTCACTACAGTGGGTAATGTCTTCAAGAAGCATTGAACAGTGCTGCCACATATGACACAGGGAACAAAGAAGAGACTCTGAACCCTTTCTTTGCCATTATATAAAAATAGTGTTGCTACAAAAGTATAAATTAGGCTTGAAACAGTGGGGTGTCATGACAACGCTCAGCCTGTCTCCAGGTAACACCTGTACAGGTACTCGGTGTGTCTTCGTACCTGCTGGTGCAGCAGCACGGATCGTCTCGTCGCCTCCCGCAGCTCCATGGCAACGCTCTGACACTGAAGCAGAATCACCATGGCAACTACAGAACAACACATCAATAATCAATATTTATATCCTAATCCAGACCGTTTATTTATTTATATATTTTATCTTTATTTAACAAGGATACATTTTGAATGCAGGACAGAGTATTCGTAGACTCTGGTACTTCTACTTTTACTGAAGTACAAGATCTGAGTAAGATATTTGAAACTTTTTTATTTTCCTCACAAGTCTCTCAAACTTGATCACAATTACACATTTTTATTTAAATATGAATTATAATATCTCTTAAAGGTCCCCTAGTATCCTCCTCTTCATCAATATATCAGCTCTCAGATATATCCAGAGCCTGTCTCTGATTGGCTGAAACACCAAACAGATCATTGCAGCATTACCCATAATCCCCTCTGTTTCAGCCCTGTTTCCAAAGTGCTGATTCTCTGTCTGTTACTTTAGATGAAAATAAGGAGCCCCTCCCCCACGCCCCTCTGAGAGACATCTGGTTACAAAGAACTCAATGGAGCTCTAGAGGAGATTCAGGTGATAAGGGGGGGGGGGGGGGGGTTACCCTGGTTGCTGATTGGCTAATGGTTACACAAGACAACACATCGTTATGACATCATAAAGTGGGCAAAATCTGCTCATTTTCAGATTTCATTTATGTTTCATGTTGATGTAGAAGAGACATGAAGAAGGGGGGACACATGTTGATGTAGAAGAGACATGAAGAAGAGGGGACACGTGTTGATGTAGAAGAGACATGAAGAAGAGGGGACACATGGTGATGTAGAGGAGACATGGAGAAGAGGGGACACATGTTGATGGAGAAGAGACATGGAGAAGAGGGGACACATGTTGATGTAGAAGAGACATGAAGAAGAGGGGACACATGTTGATGTAGAAGAGACATGAAGAAGAGGGGACACATGTTGATGTAGAAGAGACATGAAGAAGAGGGGACACATGTTGATGTAGAAGAGACATGGAGAAGAGGGGACACATGTTGATGTAGAAGAGACATGAAGAAGAGGGGACACATGTTGATGTAGAAGAGACATGAAGAAGAGGGGACACATGTTGATGTAGAAGAGACATGGAGAAGAGGGGACACATGTTGATGTAGAAGAGACATGAAGAAGAGGGGACACATGTTGATGTAGAAGAAACATGGAGAAGAGGGGACACATGTTGATGTAGAGGAGACATGAAGAAGAGGGGACACATGTTGATGTAGAAGAGAAATGAATAAGAGGGGACACATGTTGATGTAGAAGAGACATGAAGAAGAGGGGACACATGGTGATGTAGAGGAGACATGGAGAAGAGGGGACACATGTTGATGGAGAAGAGACATGGAGAAGAGGGGACACATGTTGATGTAGAAGAGACATGAAGAAGAGGGGACACGGAGAAGAGGGGACACATGTTGATGAAGAAGAGACATGAAGAAGAGGGGACACATGTTGATGGAGAAGAGACATGAAGAAGAGGGGACACATGTTGATGGAGAAGAGACATGAAGAAGAGGGGACACATGTTGATGGAGAAGAGACATGAAGAAGAGGGGACACATGTTGATGTAGAAGAGGGGACACATGTTGATGTAGAAGAGACATGAAGAAGAGGGGACACATGTTGATGTAGAAGAGACATGAAGAAGAGGGGACACATGTTGACGTGGAAGAGACATGAAGAAGAGGATTTTGTATAATAAGTGAGCAAGATGTACGTCCATTGGTTGCATTAGAAATGACGTAAAGGTGTTAATTGATAATAATGACCTGGAGGGGGGTATTGTGTTTCCGTCAGAGGAGAAGAGGAAGAGGCGGGGGGGTCTAATGATCCTGGAACAAAAAAGGAATTAAAAAAACGGTTGATTTAATAATGAATTCAAGAAAAAACAGAAAACGAGAAAAGGTAATTTCCCGACGTCCCTGAACACCTCACCTGGATCTCCCGCCTCCTGCTCGATGATGTCAGAGGTGTCACGTGTGGGGGTGGGGCTTATGATGATAGTTAGGTTTGGATTGGTCAGGGTCTCCTCCTCGCTGCAGAGGCTCCACCTCCTGACTCCGCCCAGTGACATCACAGCGGGGGGCGTGGCTCCACCAAGTGACACCACATCAGGGGGCGTGGCTCTGCCCAGTGACATCATAGCGGGGGGCGTGGCCAACTCCTGCGGGCTGGTCCGAAAAAACAAAACTATTTTTAGGCATACATTATGGGTCTCAGATATATACAAATATATAAAAAACATGTCTACGATGTGTTTTGCTCAAAATACCAAACAGATCATGACTTTCAGACATTCCTCATATCATAGCCCAGTCTCTAAAGTGCTGATTCTGGGTCCTTAGCTTGAACACATCAAGAAGCTGGCCTGTACCACTACACCTGCTGTGCCCCCCACCCTTCTTTCACAATCAAATCAAAAAAAGATGGCAACACGGGCGAATCCTGATCTCCTAGAAATTAAGGACGCTCTATCCAGTATTACCAAGGATATAAGTGACTTAAATAAGACCCGAAAGGATGACAGCAAAAACTGCTGGAAACGATCGGAAGCATGGAGAGGATAATGAAGGAAAAAGACGAGAAGATTGTCACGCTGGAGAGAAGGATCGAGGAGCTTGAACAACACACCCGAAAAGAGGATGTTATCGTGACCGGATTAAAAATCATAAAACCATATTCCCAGGAAGGAGATTCTGCGCCTTCTCCAGACGGAGACGCACATGATTCGGTCGAAGCACAGGTGCTCGAGGCACTTAACGATCGTGGCGTGTACCTGAAGTCTGAGGAGATTGAGATCTGCCACGCACTTGGAAGCCGTCGGAAAGTGGATTCCAAGGTGATCACAACACTTGTGAGCAGAAAGACAAAAGCTCGTATCATGAGAAACGCCAAGAAACTGAAAGGGACCGGAATCTACGTTAACGAGCACCTCACGACCAGGAACGCGGATATCGCAAGAACTGCGAGAGACCTGAGGAAGAGGAACACATCGAAGCTACCTGGACCAGGGACTGTCAAATATTCATCAAAACAAACGAAGGGAAAGTATCGATTGTGAAGGACAGTGAGGACTTCTCTACACTTTAATGAACTCTGAGGATAAGAATATTGCTCCCGCTAAAGTATTGACAAATAATGCAATTATATCTATGCACTATTTTCCCTCACTTCATTTATTAAGCGCGAGTCAAAAGTTCCATCGACCACTCGATAATAATCCGTTATATTCAGTTTTGTATTTTGTCCTGTGTGTTAAAATCAATCCTCTGTATTGTATGATCAGTCATGAACTTACCTCGATGTGTGGACTCAAATCACCCGGCCAGTGACCACAGAGATCGGGTGAACTCTAAGGATCTACATCTCTAAGACAGAACTGCTTCGACTCCCACCTTGACCCAGACTCTACTTTCTTCAGGAATCTTACCAACTACTGCTGCTACTACAGTGAAACACTTTTAAACTTAGAACGTAAAGCTATTAATGGGTTTTCATTAATACACTTTAATGCCCGTAGCCTTAATGCAAATAGTGACAAAATCAACAGGAATAATAATGACTCAAACCCTGGTTCACTCGTGGACTGAAAAACGCTTGCTGTAAGAAAAATGCTATAATAATAATAATAGGACACTTTTGAAAAGTAAAAGCACTGAAGATGAAAGCCGTTATAAATTGTATAAAAACAAATTGACTACAATCCTTAGAAAATGCCATAGGAGATATGAAAACCACTTGGAAGGTAATAAATAGCATAATTAAGGAGAAAATAACTGACAACAGAAATGAATTCAAGAAATTCCAAACCGCAGGAAAAACCCCAACGGATGTTGCAAATAGCGTTAATGAGTGGCCCTGACAGTGGCCCCTGAGGGACACCAGCTTCATCTAAAGAGGATGACTTTCTGAAGAGCTGCAACCAACAGAGTGTGTTCCTGAACCCAATTACAGAAAATGAACTGCTTGATGTTGTTAATACTCAACACAGTAAACAGTCCAAAGATTATTTAGGACTTAGTCTGAATATTGTTAAACAAGTCGCACCAAGCATTGTAGCCCCCCTAGTAAATATATGCAATAAATCGTTCCAAAAATCGCGAAGGTGATTCCGTTTTCAAATCTGGTGATAAATCTAGTTTAATAATTATAGACCCATTTCTTTATGACCACAATTCTCAAAGATCCTGGAAAAATTCTTTAACAACCGTCTGGAGTCCTTCCTCACACAGTTAATGCACTGTGCCCCAGCCAATATGGATTTCAGAAGAAGCACTCTACTTCTTCAGCAGGAATTGAACTGGTTTAAGAAATTACCAACAACATTGAGAAACAAATGATTACAGCTGGTATATTCATTGACCTTAAAAAGGCTTTTGATACTGTGAGCCATCCTGCTGCACACATTAGAACATTACGGCATAAGGGGTCGAGCCAAAGAATGGGTCAAGAGTTATCTGATAAATAGGCTACGATATGTGGACATAGACGAGGCGAAATCAAACAATCTTCCTATAACATGTGGAGTCCCTCAAGGATCAATGTTAGGTCCCAAACTGTTCCTGATTTATATTAATGACATTATCAACACCTCAGACATGTTAAAATTCATTCTGTTTGCCGATGATACCACCATTCTCTGCTCCCATCATCATCTTGGTGATCTTGTTAAAATTGTTAATGCAGAATTAGAAATACTATGCAACTGGTTTGCAGTGAATAAATGATCCCTTAAAGTGGCCAAAACAAAAATGTTATTCAATACAAAGTCTGAGAGTAGAAATGACTATTATACGGATGTACAATACTGAGATAGAGAAAGTTGGCGCATGTACATTTTTAGGACTCATTGTTGATGAAAAACTCAACTGGAAGCAGCATATAAATGATGTACAAACTAAACTGTCAAAAACAATAGGTATTTTGTATCTTACTAAGAACATTCGAGGAAAAAATACTCGGAACTCTACAGTCTATTTATCCCTTACCTTTACTACTGCTCCGAAATATGGGGAAACACGTACGCAACAAATCTACAAAAAATAACAACATCTAAAAAAAAAGTATTACGAATAGTCTGTGGTGTTGGTAAATATGAACACACAACTGCCATATTTAAAAAACTCAATCTATTCAAATGTGTTGATATAGTTAAGCTTAAAACAGTACTGATTATGCACCCATAACAAAATGCCTACTAACATTCAAAAGCAGTTCCAAACCACAGTCAGGAAATACCCAACCAGGCATCCTAACTGGTTGTGTTGCAGATTACTCCAGCTAACAAGTATTTGATATTCCCAGTATTACTTATATATGCATTTACTGTTTTTCTTGCCCTAACTTTTATTTTATTAATTTTTTTAAAAAAAATCCAGTTTTCAATTTGTTGTTTGTACTCCTTCATTTCTATACGTTTTTGACGAAATAAGTTTTCATTATTATATTGATGCTAATGATGATGCATGGGAGGGCTACTCCCCATAAACTATGCTTCAGCCCTCCCGCTTCTACTAATTTTGTTCATTTGTGTTTATGAATGATACATTTTTGTTTTTGTATGATTTTAGTAGAATAAATTAAAAAAAAAAAAAAAAAAAAATTACAAACATTATCCTCTCTGAAACAGGATGGAGCTCAAACTCTTTCTCTCTCTCAGGTTTACCACGACGTGACTTCCTTTTGATTTCCTGCTTCTTCACACACTCTCCAGTACAGGTTAGCTCTGAGTGTTAGCATGCTAATGTAAACACAGACCATATTACGTCCAGAACACGTCTCATTGTTTCTGACAGCAACGATTCTGATTGGCCCGTGGGGGTAAAGCCCGCCCACATTTTAGTAATGTGGTCATGACGCAGCAAATCTGGATCAGCTCCGTAGTTCCCCGTTTTTAGAGATGTGGGTACGGAGGAAGAGAGAGAGGGGTTTGTTTTCGTACACTTTGTGAGTCTCCTGACCGGGGACACACCGGGACACACAGGGACACACCGGGGACACATGGTGATGTAGAAAAGACATCGAAAAGTGCATTTTGCATGATAAGAGAGCTTTAAAATAAACAACAAGTCGATAAATAAAAGTAAGACATTTTATAATATTCGACCAACGTTTTTCTCTAAATATTTAAACAATATTTTGATTAATATTAATACGAATGCACAGATCCTTATTGGGGTTACCTGCAGGTCTGGTCCTGGTCACTGCTCTGGAGGTCCAGGTTCTCCTTCTCCTCAGAGGCGGGGTCTTGGCCCTTTTTGGCCCTGGAGCTGGCCGTGGTCCCTAAGTATCCGAGCCGTGGCGCCCCCTGCTGGGCAGCCGAGCCCAGGCTGAGGTTGAGAGTCCTGGAGGTGACGTCTGAAGAAGGAGAAGAAGTCCAGAAACATCAGAAGCGGATGGGTTTAATCTCAGGTAAAGGTGAGACCCCCCACTGTGAGTGAGTGACCGTTTAGAATACGTGATCACATTGTGAAACACCAACAAGGACTAATGTGAGTTATATTGACGAGTAAACACCACACACACACCTTGATCGTGAAAACCACACCTGTGTCTGAATACACACCTGGACACTAACACACATTTGATAAAAAACACAAGTTTGACCTCCGTGAGTTTTAGGGCAGAACAAAATCCGAGAAAAACCAAGACAAAACACCCGAGTGACCACACACACACACACACACACACACACATAAACACACACCTTGCAGCATGTCTCTGCACTGGACGTGAACCACAGTGTGTCGTCTGCGTTTGAGGCGGCGAAGAGACTGATGGGAAATCATGCTGGAAGCTCTTCGGTGAAGCACTACACACACACACACACACACACACACACACACACACACACACACACACACACACACACACACACACACACACACACACACACACACACACACACACACACACACACACACACACACACACACACACACACACACACACACACACACACACACACACACACACACACACACACACACACACACACACACACACACACACACACACACACACACACACACACACACACACACACACACACACACACACACACACACACACACACACACACACTTCGTCTTGTGTTTCAATATTTATGCTTATTTTATCATCGTCTTTTCCCCCCTGTTTTGTGTCATCTGTTTCAATGGCTTGTCGAGCACGTAAGTGAGTTTGGATTTGTTCAAAAGCTGCGATATGAATAAAGTGTTGAAGATTCAATTAAACGTGGAGTCCCTCAGGGAAGCGTCCTGGAGCCTCTTTTTTTTGTGCATTGAACTTTCCGAAGATTTCATGTAACGATTGGTTAAAAATAGTAATTTAGAGAAATGTATTCTTTAGGTGAATCTCCACCTACATAAATGACTCATGTTATTCCGTATGTTACGTGCCGTAGTGGGTGTTTGTGTGTCTTTCTCTCGCTCCCTCTATATTGTCTCCAGGTGCAGCCTCTCCCTCCAGCTGCAGCTTCTCCTCCAGGTGCTCCCAATCACCAATCAGGCCCTCCATAAAGGACCTGAGAAAAGCTGCAGTCGCTCTCCCCTTCTCCGCTGGCTGCTGCATGGTGTCTCTGTGTGGGACCTGATTATATTTGTATCTTAATTTGCTTTGCAAGTTGGCTGGTGAGCCCGTTTTCTGCTTGTCCATCATTGTAATTAAACCTCCCTTTGTGGCTTCAGAAGATCAGTTTCCGCCAGAGATGTTCACAAGTCTTTTTTTGCAAGTCCAAGTCAAGTCTCAAGTCTTTGGTCACGAGTCCAAGTCAAGTCTCAAGTCTTTGTGGGGTGAGACTTGATCAAGTCTCAAGTCTTTGGTCACGAGTCCAAGTCAAGTCTCATGTCTCTTCTGGTTGTAATAAGCCTTCTATTGTCTGCTGCTATCCAGTCTGTTCAGAATACTGCACAGCTATATCTAAGAAATTCAAAGCATTTACTGTGTTATTATCACTCCTATATCTATTAGCATACAGCATCAGTACTGATTAGTTGTTTGTTATATTTCATTTCATTTCAAACCTTTATTTAACCAGATTGGTCCCATTGAGATCATAGATCTCTTTTTCAAGGGAGACCTGCAATATGATCACTTTAAAACAGGCTATTGCAATGCAATGAGAAAAAACATCACACTTTAGCTAAATGCAAACAACTTATAAGCAAAACACTTCAGAATCACAAATACTTTATTAATCCCCCGCAGGGAAACTGTGTTAAAAGTACTTAAAAGTAAACATTTGTTCTGTGCCATTTGCAACTAAAAAACTATTGCTGCAATATTATCTGAAATATATCTGAACTGGTGATATTAAAACATGACCTGTTCCAAAAGAGATATCTACCGTTAACACCATTTACCAGCCACATGCTGGTGAATCGTGCACGTGGCTGGTACTGTATGTTGCACGCACCAGCCACACATAACAATGGCAATCTATTGAGTGGCTGGTAACATTTCAACATTCACTCGGCTAGCCATTTGGCCAGTGGACAAACATGTTAAAATTTGACCTCTGCAACCGTATTGTTTAATTACACTGGGTCTCTAATTACATCTTTTAAGTCTACTATTAATAAACATATTCCTCTATCCTCTCACTCAAACCCAGTGTCATGGTAACCTGATAAACCTGTAACATTAACGTTACGTGGTCAACAATAAACCTGTAACCTGCCTATAAACCCACAGATGTATTTATGTATGTAACTATGTATTTTTCTACGTTTAACGTTAGCCAGTAGATGGTGGCAGCGGAACGTAATGATTAATGTTACCGACCTTGTTATGTCATGTCAAGAGTTGGATGTCAACGCCACTCAACTCAAACAAGTGTGACAAGCAAACATTCACTCATCTTTTCAAATATTCAGTTACAAAGCTAGCAGCAAGCTAAGTTAGCATTACATAGCTGATGCTGAGCTAAACATGTTTGCTAACCGTCCATGCGTTAATGTGACTGACCTCTCCGGGTGAGTTTTCAAGTGCCTGATGAAATTCGACGTTGTTGCGCCAGCATCCTTGATTTTGATATTGCAGACTTTGCAGTGTGCGCTCCTTTTGTTGGTGCCGCCGGCGTTTTGTTCGAAGTTTTTGTAGTTGAACCTAATTACAAGCGATACAGCCGCAGGTGTGCCGCTGGTCGCCATGGTGTTACCATGATGTTAATGTTAATGTTGAAGGTGGGGTAGGTAAGTTTCAGAAACCGGCTCGAGATACACTTTTTGTTATATTCCATGGAATGCTCTTAACATCCCGATAGCAATGAATATCTGAAGTGCTTTGACAAGAAATCCATTAAAAAAAAATGCATCTGTGGAAGCCGTAGTCCTGTAAAAAGCACGACCAAATATTTTAGCCGGCCCGACTAAAGTAGCTGGACGGCCTACCTGCCTGTCAGCCTTCCATCGGGGCACAAACTTATCTCGTGCCCTCATTGGTCATGTGCGCGGTCGTGTGTGTTGGGGGAGGGGATCTGTGAGGAAGTGGCAGATTTTCTCCGGTTGTGTATTTTCAAATTCTAGCGATCTCGAGCCGGTTTCTCAAACTTACCTACCCCACCTTTAACACGCCAAAAATAGAAAACATAATGATTGTTCACGGGTCCCAACACACGAGTCCAAGTCGAGTCCGAAGTCTTTGTGTGTGCGACTCGAGTCCGAGTCACAAACTCGAGTCCCCATCTCTGGTTTCTGCTCTTTTTTCTCGTGCCTGGTCATTTCTGTGTTTTGTTACTCCCCTTCGTACCCCTAGATTAGGAGGGAACGTAACACCGTACATAACTTTAGTTGTCGTTTACTCCGTGGCGAACAAGCATCGCTCTCCAACGTGTACATGCATTAATCTCTACGTTACTCTGTGAATGACTTTACCTTTTTACTTTCTACCTACTTGCACGACTCAATACAAATACAATTAGTAAATCAGCGAAGATTAGTCACGTGAGTTTGACCACCGCAGCATCATGGGTGTTTACTCGTGTCACTCAAACTAGAAGCGTTGGCAAGGAGGCGGGGCTTATCTCCATGTGGATTTCAACAACAACAAAATAAACATGTTTTACCGTGACAGGTATCAAAATGATGCCGGAATAACTACATAATGACACCGGTTAGTAAAAACAATTAATTCATGCTTTTGGAGACGACAGGCAAGAAACTTAAAAAAAATCTGAATGGAGATCGTGCTAAGCTAACACGTAGCTGCTTCGTCCACAACAACTTCATCCAGACAGAAATAAAGACTGCGTTCTCCACAGACGTTTGCACTAAACTGATGTTTCTCCTGTTGTTCTGATCAGACATGAGGAGCAGTGAGCTCTGTGTGCTAACCGCTAACAGCGAATGTTGGGTTTCCTGATTCAACACCGTCAGTGACGACAGGCTGAGATTCTCACCGCTGATTGGCTTTCAAAGACAGCGTCACAAGAACATCTAAACTTTTAAACAACGTGAGCCGGTACGAATCCGCATCTATCCACGCTGTTGCAATGACTGAACCAGGGCTCGAGCTTAAGGACGTCCCGGGAGGATGGTGAAAAAGTTAGTCGAGAGCCCTGGACTGAACATGTAATCGCAACCCTTAAAAAATCGTTATCGCGCCATTACTTTGCCCGTTAAACGGTACCGTGCATGTTGCTCTTTAATGTCATAGTGGTAACTTTGCAAATTACTCCGTACTTGACTTTGTGGGTTCTTTTTCGCGCAGTACGTGGTTACGAGGCACATGCTTCGTTACTCTGCACTTTGCTTCGTTTACTACTAAAGCAAGGTGCAGTTCACGACTAATATGTGTCTGAGATTATGCGGCACATTCAGCACGTTGAAAGGGATCTCCTCGAACGCTCCGCTTGTTTATTCATTACTTCATTGTTCTGCATGTTACTGCACAACAACAACAACAACAACAACAACAACTGAAATAGCAAGGGAGATTCTTGCAAATTGACGGCTTCACCGCGCAATAATTAATAATAATTCACAAGTCATCACAGATGAGGAACAGGCGACTCACCGGCCCCGCTGACGCTGGTCTCTTTCTGGGTGGACTCAGAGCAGCTGGCCTCGCTGCTCGCGTCCGAGCTCACCTGAAAACAAACGCACCACATTTAGCTCTGCAGGGGCTGCTAGTGCCGTGGGTCAGGTGTGTGTACTTTGTGTGTCCGGTGTGTGTACTTAGGTGTGTGTCAGGTGTGTGTATTTCGTGTGTCAGGTGTGTGTACTTCGTGTGTCCGGTGTGTGTACTCAGGTGTGTCCGGTGTGTGTACTCAGGTGTGTCCGGTGTGTGTACTTTGTGTGTCCGGTGTGTGTACTTCGTGTGTCCGGTGTGTGTACTCAGGTGTGTGTCAGGTGTGTGTATTTCGTGTGTCAGGTGTGTGTACTTCGTGTGTCCGGTGTGTGTACTCAGGTGTGTCCGGTGTGTGTACTCAGGTGTGTCCGGTGTGTGTACTTTGTGTGTCCGGTGTGTGTACTTCGTGTGTCCGGTGTGTGTACTCAGGTGTGTGTACTTCGTGTGTCCGGTGTGTGTACTCAGGTGGGTCAGGTGTGTGTACTCAGGTGGGTCAGGTGTGTGTACTCAGGTGGGTCAGGTGTGTGTACTTCGTGTGTGTGTACTTTGTGTGTCCGGTGTGTGTACTTTGTGTGTCCGGTGTGTGTACTGTGTGTGTCCGGTGTGTGTACTTTGTGTGTCAGGTGTTTGTACTTTGTGTGTCCGGTGTGTGTACTTTGTGTACTTCGTGTGGCAGGTGTGTGTACTTCGTGTGTGTACTTTATGTGTCCGGTGTGTGTACTTTGGGTACTTCGTGTGTCAGGTGTGTGTACTTTGTGTGTCAGGTGTGTGTACTTCGTGTGTGTACTTTGTGTGTCCGGTGTGTGTACTTAGGTGTGTGTACTCAGGTGGGTCAGGTGTGTGTACTTTGTGTGTCCGGTGTGTGTACTCAGGTGGGTCAGGTGTGTGTACTTTGTGTGTCCGGTGTGTGTACTCAGGTGTGTCCGGTGTGTGTACTCAGGTGGGTCAGGTGTGTGTACTCAGGTGGGTCAGGTGTGTGTACTCAGGTGGGTCAGGTGTGTGTACTCAGGTGTGTCCGGTGTGTGTACTTCGTGTGTGTGTACTTTGTGTGTCCGGTGTGTGTACTTTGTGTGTGTACTTTGTGTGTCAGGTGTTTGTACTTTGTGTGTCCGGTGTGTGTACTTTGTGTGTCAGGTGTGTGTACTTAGTGTGGCAGGTGTGTGTACTTCGTGTGTCAGGTGTGTGTACTTTGTGTGTCAGGTGTGTGTACTTTGTGTGTCAGGTGTTTGTACTTTGTGTGTCCGGTGTGTGTACTTTGTGTACTTCGTGTGTCAGGTGTGTGTACTTCGTGTGTCAGGTGTGTGTACTTTGTGTACTTCGTGTGTCAGGTGTGTGTACTTCATGTGGCAGGTGTGTGTACTTCGTGTGTGTACTTTATGTGTCCGGTGTGTGTACTTTGGGTACTTCGTGTGTCAGGTGTGTGTACTTCGTGTGTGTACTTTGTGTGTCAGATGTGTGTACTTTGTGTGTCAGGTGTGTGTACTTCGTGTGTGTACTTCGTGTGTCAGGTGTGTGTACTTTGTGTGTCAGGTGTGTGTACTTCGTGTGTGTACTTTGTGTGTCCGGTGTGTGTACTTCGTGTGGCAGGTGTGTGTACTTTGTTTTTCCGGTGTGTGTCCGGTGTGTGTACTTTGTGTGTGTACTTTGTGTGTCAGGTGTTTGTACTTTGTGTGTCCGGTGTGTGTACTTCGTGTGTCAGGTGTGTGTACTTCGTGTGGTAGGTGTGTGTACTTCGTGTGTCAGGTGTGTGTACTTTGTGTGTCCGGTGTGTGTACTTCATGTGGCAGGTGTGTGTACTTCGTGTGTGTACTTTATGTGTCCGGTGTGTGTACTTTGGGTACTTCGTGTGTCAGGTGTGTGTACTTCGTGTGTGTACTTTGTGTGTCAGATGTGTGTACTTTGTGTGTACTTTGTGTGTGTACTTCGTGTGTCAGGTGTGTGTACTTTGTGTGTCAGGTGTGTGTACTTCGTGTGTGTACTTTGTGTGTCCGGTGTGTGTACTTCGTGTGGCAGGTGTGTGTACTTTGTTTTTCCGGTGTGTGTCCGGTGTGTGTACTTTGTGTGTGTACTTTGTGTGTCAGGTGTTTGTACTTTGTGTGTCCGGTGTGTGTACTTCGTGTGTCAGGTGTGTGTACTTCGTGTGGTAGGTGTGTGTACTTCGTGTGTCAGGTGTGTGTACTTTGTGTGTCGGGTGTTTGTACTTTGTGTGTCCGGTGTGTGTACTTCGTGTGTCCGGTGTGTGTACTTTGTGTGTCAGGTGTTTGTACTTTGTGTACTTCGTGTGTCAGGTGTGTGTACTTCGTGTGGCAGGTGTGTATACTTCGTGTGGCAGGTGTGTGTACTTCGTGTGTCAGGTGTGTGTACTTTGTATACTTCGTGTGTCAGGTGTGTGTACTTCATGTGGCAGGTGTGTGTACTTCGTGTGTGTACTTTATGTGTCCGGTGTGTGTACTGTGAGTACTTCGTGTGTCAGGTGTGTGTACTTTGTGTGTCAGGTGTGTGTACTTCGTGTGTGTACTTTGTGTGTCCGGTGTGTAAGGTCTGTGTACTTTGTTTATCCGGTGTGTGTACTTTGTGTGTCAGGTGTGTGTACTTTGTGTGTCCGGTGTGTGTACTTTGTGTGTCCGGTGTGTGTACTTTGTGTGTCAGGTGCGTGTACTTTGTGTGTCCGGTGTGTGTACTTTGTGTGTCCGGTGTGTGTACTTTGTGTATCCGGTGTGTGTACTTTGTGTGTCAGGTGTGTGTACTTTGTGTGTCAGGTGTGTGTACTTTGTGTGTCCGGTGTGTGTACTTTGTGTGTCCGATGTGTGTACTTTGTGTGTCCGGTGTGTGTACTTTGTGTGTCAGGTGTGTGTACTTTGTGTGTCCGGTGTGTGTACTTTGTGTGTCAGGTGTGTGTACTTTGTGTGTCCGGTGTGTGTACTTTGTGTGTCCGGTGTGTGTACTTTGTGTGTCCGGTGTGTGTACTTTGTGTGTCCGGTGTGTGTACTTTGTGTGTCCGGTGTGTGTACTTTGTGTGTCCGGTGTGTGTACTTTGTGTGTCAGGTGTGTGTACTTTGTGTGTCAGGTGTGTGTACTTTGTGTGTCAGGTGTGTGTACTTTGTGTGTCCGGTGTGTGTACTTTGTGTGTCCGGTGTGTGTACTTTGTGTGTACTTTGTGTGTCCGGTGTGTGTACTTTGTGTGTCCGGTGTGTGTACTTTGTGTGTCCGGTGTGTGTACTTTGTGTGTCCGGTGTGTGTACTTTGTGTGTCCGGTGTGTGTACTTTGTGTGTCCGGTGTGTGTACTTTGTGTGTCAGGTGTGTGTACTTTGTGTGTCAGGTGTGTGTACTTTGTGTGTCCGGTGTGTGTACTTTGTGTGTCCGGTGTGTGTACTTTGTGTGTACTTTGTGTGTCCGGTGTGTGTACTTTGTGTGTCCGGTGTGTGTACTTTGTGTGTCCGGTGTGTGTACTTTATGTGTCCGGTGTGTGTACTTTGTGTGTCCGGTGTGTGTACTTTGTGTGTCCGGTGTGTGTACTTTGTGTGTCAGGTGTGTGTACTTTGTGTGTACCGATGAATTGCTGACGCAGCTCTCCTCTGAGATCCTGGGGGTCATAGCGACTAGAGAAAGAGACGCCTCGTCCTCTCCTCGCACCGCCTGCAGCTCCGAGAGAACGAAAGCAAACGCACCCTTTAGGACGGAGACGACCTGCGGAGGCTGAGTGCCGTCAGAGAGCTGAGGAGACAATAAGAGTATTATTATTTATATAAATGCAAATATGGGATTTATTATTGTAATATCAATCAATTCTAAATATTATTTTGAGAAACAGTTAGCTTCAGGGTATCGGCAGGAGTCCTGGAGTCACATGGAAGACCTGCCAAGACCTTCTTGAAGACCCTTCCATACATTTTAAGAGCTCATCGCCACTTGGAGTTTTAACCGGTTACCTTGGCGACACACTTCACCTCACATTGACTATATACAGCATTGATTGTCCTTCCTCCTTATCTTCCAACCGTTTGGACGCAGACTTGCATTTCCCCATAACGATGCTGTTTAGCAACCGGCGTAAACGGGCCTTCTCGCTATCGAGCAGTGAGCGGGCGATGTCCTGTTGAGATGACGTCACACCCAACGGGATGCCATCAATAAACTACAGAATCACACCACACACCTGCGCCATGACTACATTGAGGCAGACTGCAGAACACGACCTCTCTGGACCACTTATATACTTACTGAAAACAAGCTACAACATGTAACACCTTGGGAAACGCCCTTTAATACTTTTTAGGACCCCGCGGACCCCCTGAGCTAACTTTATCGTGAGTTCGATTTTCTAGAGAAAAAAAATCTGAAAATGTGTTTTACATTTAGAAAAACATATTTAAAATAAAATCAGATTAAAGTCAAATATTTTTCAGACTTCTTTTCTCATAACTCAAAGAACTTAAAACAAATAAAATATTCATTTTTTCCATTCGCCCCTCAAAACTGTCTCATGCAGCCCAATTCCTTTTACGTTCTTGACAAATAAATAATTTAGAATGATATTATTATTACTGATATAAATGCAGATATACAAGTTATTATTGTAATATAAAATATACATTTAAAACATTATTTTGTGAAACAGTTCGCTATCTTTATCTTGAAATCGTTTTACCAGAATTCTGTGAAACAATTCCAGATTTTTTTCCTCAGATCTTAAAAAATATAAATTCTGAGAGATATTCTTTTTTTATATATATATTTTTCCAAATCACGGGGGTGAATGTCTCAAGCAGCCGATTGCTCTTCCGTTCATGACAAAAGCATATTTTCCTCTTTAAATATTTGATTCATTTAGTTTCAGTTATTATTTCCACTAATGTCTCAAGATTCAAGATTCGAGATTCAAGGCTTCCAGCTGTTCAGCAGCTGCAGTGAGGACCCGAGGTCACACATGACAACAAACGCCTTGACACTGAGATAGTTAAAATAGTGCAAGGAGAGTCGACAAGTCATTGGAATAAGATATATCCCGAAGATATTGAAGTGACTGTTATTTTGTATGTATTGATTGTTGTGCTTTTATTTATGTCTTAATGTGTGCATATGTATAAATGTGTCTGTTGAATATATAGGATATACATATTTTTATATATTTGTACTTCTGTATATCGATCTCTCTGTACACACAAACTGAACGATTGACAATAAAGTTGACTTTGATGTATTAGACCAGGGGTGCCCAACCTTTTTTTAACCGAGAGCTACTTTTAAAGTTCCCAGTCTGCCGAGATCTACCAGTCCAGATAGAGAGGCGTAGCCATTACTGACAGCCTACTGCCAGGTAAACACACACTTCTACTTGTATAGAACTGACCTTTGTACGATTAATACTTCATAAAATACTGCAGATCCTTTATCTTACCTCTTTCTAATCTACACACATACAAGTATTTAACTGAAGTTACACAACAGTGTTGTTGATACAGAGTTGGAGTTTATGCACACGTCACTACAGTGGGTGATGTCTTCAAGAAGCATTGAACAGTGCTGCCACATATGACACAGGGAAAAAAGAATGGACTCAGAACCCTTTCTTTGCCATTATATAAAAATAGTGTTGCTACAAAAGTATAAATTAGGCTTACTAATAAGACAACTCAGATCTGAAGCTACACAGCCTCCAGGAAAGCTTCTTTCACAACTTCGCCGTCTTTGAAAGACTTCATGTGTTCCTCCAGAACGTGACACGATAAGATGCTCTGGTAGCAGATTTGCTCTTGTTGTTGGGCCTGGTGAAAATGGACTGCTGTGCATTTAGCTGTCCTCTCAGGCCCCTCCCCCTTTAGCCGTCCTCTCAGGCCCCTCCCCTTTACCTGTCCTCTCAGGTCACTCCCCTTTAGCTGTCATCTCAGGCCCCTCCCCTTTTGCCGTCCTCTCAGGCCCCTCCCCTTTAGCTGTCCTCTCAGGCCCCTCCCCTTTAGCCGTCCTCTCAGGCCCCTCCCCTTTAGCCGTCCTCTCAGGCCCCTCCCCTTTTGCCGTCCTCTCAGGCCCCTCCCCTTTTGCCGTCCTCTCAGGCCCCTCCCCTTTAGCTGTCATCTCAGGCCCCTCCCCTTTTGCCGTCCTCTCAGGCCCCTCCCCTGTAGCTGTCCTCTCAGGCCCTTCCCCTTTTGGAGCGGAGGGCAGAATCAGGAGGGAGTTCCGTCTCGTAGCGTTTGTGCAGTTTTGAAATGCCGCTCCTAAATGACCCTTCTTCGATAAAGCAGCGCTCGCATCGCAGACGAGACAGATGGACTTTGAATTGGAATAGATACAAAAATAATCATCCTCCCACTCGGAGTGAACATTATATATTTTGGGCTTTTTTGCTTCTGCCATTGCGGTCTTGTTTGTGTGCAGACTGTCACTCCTGTTGCCACGGACAACGTCAGCTAACTAATGCACTGCCCACCAGCCACGCCCCGACACAGTCACGCCGGCCAATCACAAAGCTTTGATGAGGTCAAGTGCATTATTCTGGCACAGGAAGATTATGTTACAGGACATTAACGATAAAACAGAATATTGTTGTTCTATTTGAAACAGTGGGGTGTCATGACAACGCTCAGCCTGTCTCCAGGTAACACCTGTACAGGTACTCGGTGTGTCTTCGTACCTGCTGGTGCAGCAGCACGGCTCGTCTCGTCGCCTCCCGCAGCTCCATGGCAACGCTCTGACACTGAAGCAGAATCACCATGGCAACTACAGAACAACACATCAATAATCAATATTTATATCCTAATCCAGACCGTTTATTTATTTATATATTTTATCTTTATTTAACAAGGATACATTTTGAATGCAGGACAGAGTATTCGTAGACTCTGGTACTTCTACTTTTACTGAAGTACAAGATCTGAGTAAGATATTTGAAACTTTTTTATTTTCCTCACAAGTCTCTCAAACTTGATCACAATTACACATTTTTATTTAAATATGAATTATAATCTCTTAAAGGTCCCCTAGTATCCTCCTCTTCATCAATATATCAGCTCTCAGATATATCCAGAGCCTGTCTCTGATTGGCTGAAACACCAAACAGATCATTGCAGCATTACCCATAATAATGGTTACACAAGACAAAACATCGTTATGACATCATCAAGTGGCCAAAATCTGATCAGCTCATTTTCAGACAGGTTTTTATGTTTCATGTTGATGTAGAAGAGACATGAAGAAGAGGGGACACATGTTGATGTAGAAGAGACATGGAGAAGAGGGGACACATGTTGATGTAGAAGAGACATGAAGAAGAGGGGACACATGTTGATGTAGAAGAGACATGAAGAAGAGGGGACACATGTTGATGTAGAAGAGACATGGAGAAGAGGGGACAAATGTTGATGTAGAAGAGACATGAAGAAGAGGGGACACATGTTGATGTAGAAGAGACATGAAGAAGAGGGGACACATGTTGATGGAGAAGAGACATGGAGAAGAGGGGACACATGTTGATGTAGAAGAGACATGAAGAAGAGGGGACACATGTTGATGTAGAAGAGACATGGAGAAGAGGGGACACATGTTGATGTAGAGACATGAAGAAGAGGGGACACATGTTGATGTAGAGACATGAAGAAGAGGGGACACATGTTGATGTAGAAGAGACATGAAGAAGAGGGGACACATGTTGATGTAGAAGAGACATGAAGAAGAGGGGACACATGTTGATGTAGAAGAGACACGGAGAAGAGGGGACACATGTTGATGTAGAAGAGACATGGAGAAGAGGGGACAAATGTTGATGTAGAAGAGACATGAAGAAGAGGGGACACATGTTGATGTAGAAGAGACATGAAGAAGAGGGGACACATGTTGATGGAGAAGAGACATGGAGAAGAGGGGACACATGTTGATGTAGAAGAGACATGAAGAAGAGGGGACACATGTTGATGTAGAAGAGACATGGAGAAGAGGGGACAAATGTTGATGTAGAAGAGACATGAAGAAGAGGGGACACATGTTGATGTAGAAGAGACATGAAGAAGAGGGGGACACATGTTGATGGAGAAGAGACATGGAGAAGAGGGGACACATGTTGATGTAGAAGAGACATGAAGAAGAGGGGACACATGTTGATGTAGAAGAGACATGGAGAAGAGGGGACACATGTTGATGTAGAGACATGAAGAAGAGGGGACACATGTTGATGTAGAGACATGAAGAAGAGGGGACACATGTTGATGTAGAGACATGAAGAAGAGGGGACACATGTTGATGTAGAAGAGACATGAAGAAGAGGGGACACATGTTGATGTAGAAGAGACATGAAGAAGAGGGGACACATGTTGATGTAGAAGAGACACGGAGAAGAGGGGACACATGTTGATGTAGAAGAGACATGAAGAAGAGGGGACACATGTTGATGTAGAAGAGACACGAAGAAGAGGGGACACATGTTGATGTAGAAGAGACATGAAGAAGAGGGGACACATGTTGATGTAGAAGAGACATGAAGAAGAGGGGACACATGTTGATGTAGAAGAGACACGGAGAAGAGGGGACACATGTTGATGTAGAAGAGACATGAAGAAGAGGGGACACATGTTGATGTAGAAGAGACACGAAGAAGAGGGGACACATGTTGATGTAGAAGAGACATGAAGAAGAGGGGACACATGTTGATGTAGAAGAGACATGAAGAAGAGGGGACACATGTTGATGGAGAAGAGACATGGAGAAGAGGGGACACATGTTGATGTAGAAGAGACATGAAGAAGAGGGGACACATGTTGATGGAGAAGAGACATGGAGAAGAGGGGACACATGTTGATGTAGAAGAGACATGAAGAAGAGGGGACACATGTTGATGTAGAAGAGACATGGAGAAGAGGGGACACATGTTGATGTAGAGACATGAAGAAGAGGGGACACATGTTGATGTAGAAGAGACATGAAGAAGAGGGGACACATGTTGATGTAGAAGAGACATGAAGAAGAGGGGACACATGTTGATGGAGAAGAGACATGGAGAAGAGGGGACACATGTTGATGTAGAAGAGACGTGAAGAAGAGGGGACACATGTTGATGGAGAAGAGACATGGAGAAGAGGGGACACATGTTGATGTAGAAGAGACGTGAAGAAGAGGGGACACATGTTGATGTAGAAGAGACATGGAGAAGAGGGGACACATGTTGATGTAGAAGAGACATGAAGAAGAGGGGACACATGTTGATGTAGAAGAGACACGAAGAAGAGGGGACACATGTTGATGTAGAAGAGACATGAAGAAGAGGGGACACATGTTGATGTAGAAGAGACATGAAGAAGAGGGGACACATGTTGATGTAGAAGAGACGTGGAGAAGAGGGGACACATGTTGATGTAGAAGAGACATGAAGAAGAGGGGACACTTGTTGATGTAGAAGAGACATGAAGAAGAGGGGACACATGTTGATGTAGAAGAGACATGGAGAAGAGGGGACACATGTTGATGTAGAAGAGACATGAAGAAGAGGGGACAAATGTTGATGTAGAAGAGACATGAAGAAGAGGGGACACATGTTGATGTAGAAGAGACATGAAGAAGAGGGGACAAATGTTGATGTAGAAGAGACATGAAGAAGAGGGGACACATGTTGATGTAGAAGAGACATGGAGAAGAGGGGACACATGTTGATGTAGAAGAGACATGAAGAAGAGGGGACAAATGTTGATGTAGAAGAGACATGAAGAAGAGGGGACACATGTTGATGTAGAAGAGACATGGAGAAGAGGGGACAAATGTTGATGTAGAAGAGACATGAAGAAGAGGGGACACATGTTGATGTAGAAGAGACATGGAGAAGAGGGGACACATGTTGATGTAGAAGAGACATGGAGAAGAGGGGACACATGTTGATGTAGAAGAGACATGGAGAAGAGGGGACACATGTTGATGTAGAAGAGACATGGAGAAGAGGGGACACATGTTGATGTAGAAGAGACATGGAGAAGAGGGGACACATGTTGATGTAGAAGAGACATGGAGAAGAGGGGACACGTGTTGATGTAGAAGAGACATGAAGAAGAGGGGACAAATGTTGATGTAGAAGAGACATGAAGAAGAGGGGACACATGTTGATGTAGAAGAGACATGAAGAAGAGGGGACACATGTTGATGTAGAAGAGACATGGAGAAGAGGGGACACATGTTGATGTAGAAGAGGGGACAAATGTTGATGTAGAAGAGACATGGAGAAGAGGGGACACATGTTGATGTAGAAGAGACATGAAGAAGAGGGGACAAATGTTGATGTAGAAGAGACATGGAGAAGAGGGGACACATGTTGATGTAGAAGAGACGTGGAGAAGAGGGGACACATGTTGATGTAGAAGAGACATGAAGAAGAGGGGACACATGTTGATGTAGAAGAGACATGGAGAAGAGGGGACATATGTTGATGTAGAAGAGACATGGAGAAGAGGGGACACATGCTGATGTAGAAGAGACATGAAGAAGAGGGGACACATGTTGATGTAGAAGAGACATGGAGAAGAGGGGACATATGTTGATGTAGAAGAGACATGGAGAAGAGGGGACACATGCTGATGTAGAAGAGACATGAAGAAGAGGGGACACATGTTGATGTAGAAGAGGGGACACATGTTGATGGAGAAGAGACATGGAGAAGAGGGGACACATGTTGATGTAGAAGAGACATGAAGAAGAGGGGACACGGAGAAGAGGGGACACATGTTGATGAAGAAGAGACATGAAGAAGAGGGGACACATGTTGATGGAGAAGAGACATGAAGAAGAGGGGACACATGTTGATGGAGAAGAGACATGAAGAAGAGGGGACACATGTTGATGGAGAAGAGACATGAAGAAGAGGGGACACATGTTGATGTAGAAGAGGGGACACATGTGATGTAGAAGAGACATGAAGAAGAGGGGACACATGTTGATGTAGAAGAGACATGAAGAAGAGGGGACACATGTTGACGTGGAAGAGACATGAAGAAGAGGATTTTGTATAATAAGTGAGCAAGATGTACGTCCATTGGTTGCATTAGAAATGACGTAAAGGTGTTAATTGATAATAATGACCTGGAGGGGGGTATTGTGTTTCCGTCAGAGGAGAAGAGGAAGAGGCGGGGGGGTCTAATGATCCTGGAACAAAAAAGGAATTAAAAAAACGGTTGATTTAATAATGAATTCAAGAAAAAACAGAAAACGAGAAAAGGTAATTTCCCGACGTCCCTGAACACCTCACCTGGATCTCCCGCCTCCTGCTCGATGATGTCAGAGGTGTCACGTGTGGGGGTGGGGCTTATGATGATAGTTAGGTTTGGATTGGTCAGGGTCTCCTCCTCGCTGCAGAGGCTCCACCTCCTGACTCCGCCCAGTGACATCACAGCGGGGGGCGTGGCTCCACCAAGTGACACCACATCAGGGGGCGTGGCTCTGCCCAGTGACATCATAGCGGGGGGCGTGGCCAACTCCTGCGGGCTGGTCCGAAAAAACAAAACTATTTTTAGGCATACATTATGGGTCTCAGATATATACAAATATATAAAAAACATGTCTACGATGTGTTTTGCTCAAAATACCAAACAGATCATGACTTTCAGACATTCCTCATATCATAGCCCAGTCTCTAAAGTGCTGATTCTGGGTCCTTAGCTTGAACACATCAAGAAGCTGGCCTGTACCACTACACCTGCTGTGCCCCCCACCCTTCTTTCACAATCAAATCAAAAAAAGATGGCGACACGGGCGAATCCTGATCTCCTAGAAATTAAGGACGCTCTATCCAGTATTACCAAGGATATAAGTGACTTAAATAAGACCCGAAAGGATGACAGCATAACAATTAAAAAACTGCTGGAAACGATCGGAAGCATGGAGAGGATAATGAAGGAAAAAGACGAGAAGATTGTCACGCTGGAGAGAAGGATCGAGGAGCTTGAACAACACACCCGAAAAGAGGATGTTATCGTGACCGGATTAAAAATCATAAAACCATACTCCCAGGAAGGAGATTCTGCGCCTTCTCCAGACGGAGACGCACATGATTCGGTCGAAGCACAGGTGCTCGAGGCACTTAACGATCGTGGCGTGTACCTGAAGTCTGAGGAGATTGAGATCTGCCACGCACTTAGAAGCCGTCGGAAAGTGGATTCCAAGGTGATCACAACACTTGTGAGCAGAAAGACAAAAGCTCGTATCATGAGAAACGCCAAGAAACTGAAAGGGACCGGAATCTACGTTAACGAGCACCTCACGAACAGGAACGCGGATATCGCAAGAACTGCGAGAGACCTGAGGAAGAGGAACACATCGAAGCTACCTGGACCAGGGACTGTCAAATATTCATCAAAACAATAGAAGGGAAAGTATCGATTGTGAAGGACAGGACTTCTCTACACTGAGGATAAGAATATTGCTCCCGCTAAAGTATTGACAAATAATGCAATTATATCTATGCACTATTTTCCCTCACTTCATTTATTAAGCGCGAGTCAAAAGTTCCATCGACCATTCGATAATAATCCGTTATATTCAGTTTTGTATTTTGTCCTGTGTGTTAAAATCAATCCTCTGTATTGTATGATCAGTCATGAACTTACCTCGGTGTGTGGACTCAAATCACCCAGTCCCAGTGACCACAGAGACCGGGTGAACTCTAAGGATCTACATCTCTAAGACAGAACTGCTTCGATTCCCACATTGACCCAGACTCTACTTTCTTCAGGAATCTTACCAACTACTGCTGCTACTATAGTGAAACACTTTTTAACTTAGAACGTAAAGCTATTAATGGGTTTTCATTAATACACTTTAATGCCCGTAGCCTTAATGCAAATAGTGACAAAATCAACAGGAATAATAATGACTCAAAACCTGGTTCACTCGTGGACTGAAAAACGCTTGCTGTAAGAAACATGCACTCTATAGGACACTTTTGAAAAGTAAAAGCACTGAAGATGAAAGCCGTTATAAATTGTATAAAAACAAATTGACTACAATCCTTAGAAACTGTGAAAAACGATACTTCTCTGAAACATTAGAAAATGCCATAGGAGATATGAAAACCACTTGGAAGCTAACACATAGCATAATTAAGAAGAAAAGAACTGACAACAGAAATGAATTCAAGAAATTCCAAACCGCAGGAAAAACCCCAACGGATGTTGCAAATAGCTTTAATGAGTGGCCCTGACAGTGGCCCCTGAGGGACACCAGCTTCATCTAAAGAGGATGACTTCCTGAAGAGCTGCAACCAACAGAGTGTGTTCCTGAACCCAATTACAGAAAGTGAACTGCTTGATGTTGTTAATACTCAACACAGTAAACAGTCCAAAGATTATTTAGGACTTAGTCTGAATATTGTTAAACAAGTCGCACCAAGAATTGTAGCCCCCCTAGTAAATATATGCAATAAATCGTTCCAACGAGGTATTTTTCCAAATGAAATGAAAATCGCGAAGGTGATTCCGGTTTTCAGATCTGGTGATAAATCTAGTTTAATAATTATAGACCCATTTCTTTACGACCACACTTTTCAAAGATCCTGGAAAAACTCTTTAACAACCGTCTGGAGTCCTTCCTCACACAGTTAATGCACTGTGCCCCAGCCAATATGGATTTCAGAAGAAGCACTCTACTTCTTCAGCAGGAATTGAACTGGTTTAAGAAATTACCAACAACATTGAGAAACAAATGATTACAGCTGGTATATTCATTGACCTTAAAAAGGCTTTTGATACTGTGAGCCATCCTGCTGCACACATTAGAACATTACGGCATAAGGGGTCAAGCCATTATCAAGAGTTATCTGATAAATAGGCTACGATATGTGGACATAGACGAGGCGAAATCAAACAATCTTCCTATAACATGTGGAGTCCCTCAAGGATCAATGTTAGGTCCCAAACTGTTCCCGATTTATATTAATGACATTATCAACACCTCCGACATGTTAAAATTCATTCTGTTTGCCGATGATACCACCATTCTCTGCTCCCATCATCATCTTGGTGATCTTGTTAAAATTGTTAATGCAGAATTAGAAATACTATGTAACTGGTTTGCAGTTAATAAATTATCCCTTAAAGTGGCCAAAACAAAAATGTTATTCAATACAAAGTCTGAGAGTAGAAATGACTATTATACGGATTTGCAATACTGAGATAGAGAAAGTTGTTGCATGTACATTTTTAGGACTCATTGTTGATGAAAAACTCAATATAAACCACATATAAACCGCACCATATAAATTATGTACAGACTAAACTGTCAAAAACAATAGGTATTTTGTATCTTACTAAGAACATTCTCGAGGAAAAAATACTCGGAACCCTTTATAAAAGTCTATTTATCCCTTACCTTTACTACTGCTCCGAAATATGGGGAAACACGTACGCAACAAATCTACAAAAAATAATAACATCTACAAAAAAAGTATTACGAATAGTCTGTGGTGTTGGTAAATATGAACACACAACTCCCATATTTAAAAAACTCAATCTATTCAAATGTGTTGATATAGTTAAGCTTAAAACAGTACTGATTATGCACCCATAACAAAATGCCTACTAACATTCAAAAGCAGTTCCAAACCACAGTCAGGAAATACCCAACCAGGCATCCTAACTGGTTGTGTTGCAGATTACTCCAGCTAACAAGTATTTGATATTCCCAGTATTACTTATATATGCATTTACTTTTTTTTCTTGCCCCAACTTTTATTTTATTAATTTTTTTTCTTCCAGTTTTCATTAGTTTTCTTTATTTTTTTTGTACTCCATCCATCCATCCATCCATCCATCCATCTTCTCTCGCTTATCCGTGGTGGGGTCTCGGGGGTAGCAGTTCCAGCAGAGAGCCCCAAACTTCCTTTTCCCTGGCGACATCAATCAGCTCTGACTGGGGGGTCCCAAGCCGCTCCCAGACCAGCAAAGAGATATAATCCCTCCACCTGGTCCTAGGTCTACCCCTTGGTCGCTTCCCAGCTGGACGTGCCTGGAACACCTCCCTAGGGAGGTGCCCAGGTGGCATCCTAACTAGGTGCCGAACCACCTCAACTGGCTCCTTTCGACGCGAAGGAGGAGCGGCTCAACTCCGAGTCCCTCCCGGATGACCGAACTTCTCACCTTGTCCCTAAGGGAGACACCAGCCACCCTGCGGAGAAAACCCATCTCGGCCGCTTGTATCCGCGATCTCGTTCTTTCGGTCATGACTTTGTACTCCTTCATTTCTATACGTTTTTGACTAAATAAGTTTTCATTATTATATTGATGCTAATGATGATGCACGGGAGGGCTACTCCCCATAAGCTATGCTTCAGCCCTCCCGCTTCTACTAATTTTGTTCATTTGTGTGTATGAATGATACGTTTTTGTTTTTGTATGATTTTAGTAGAATAAATAAAATAAAATAAATAAAAAAACAACAAACATTATTCTCTCTGAAACAGGATGGAGCTCAAACTCTTTCTCAGGTTTACTACAAGGTGACTTCCTCTTGATTTCCTGCTTCTTCACACACTCTCTCTCCAGCACAGGTTAGCTCTGAGTGTTAGCATGCTAATGTAAACACAGACCATATTACGTCCAGAACACGTCTCATTGTTTCTGACAGCAATGTTTCTGATTGGCCCGTGGGGGTAAAGCCCGCCCACATTTTAGTAATGTGGTCATGACGCAGCAAATCTGGATCAGCTCCGTTTTTCCCCGTTTTTAGAGATGTGGGTACGGAGGAGAAGAGAGAGGGGTTTGTTTTATTACACTTCGTGAGTCTCCTCACACACCGGGGACACATGGTGATGTAGAAAAGACATCGAAAAGTGCATTTTGCATGATAAGAGAGCTTTAAAATAAACAACAAGTCGATAAATAAAAGTAAGACATTTTATAATATTCGACCAACGTTTTTCTCTAAATATTTAAACAATATTTTGATTAATATTAATACGAATGCACAGATCCTTATTGGGGTTACCTGCAGGTCTGGTCCTGGTCACTGCTCTGGAGGTCCAGGTTCTCCTTCTCCTCAGAGGCGGGGTCTTGGCCCTTTTTGGCCCTGGAGCTGGCCGTGGTCCCTAAGTATCCGAGCCGTGGCGCCCCCTGCTGGGCAGCCGAGCCCAGGCTGAGGTTGAGAGTCCTGGAGGTGACGTCTGAAGAAGGAGAAGAAGTCCAGAAACATCAGAAGCGGATGGGTTTAATCTCAGGTAAAGGTGAGACCCCCCACTGTGAGTGAGTGACCGTTTAGAATACGTGATCACATTGTGAAACCCCAACAAGCACTAATGTGAGTTATATTGACGAGTAAACACCACACACACACCTTGATCGTGAAAACCACACCTGTGTCTGAATACACACCTGGACACTAACACACATTTGATAAAAAACACAAGTTTGACCTCCGTGAGTTTTAGGGCAGAACAAAATCCGAGAAAAACCAAGACAAAACACCCGAGTGACCACACACACACCCACACACATACACACCTTGCAGCATGTCTCTGCACTGGACGTGAACCACAGTGTGTCGTCTGCGTTTGAGGCGGCGAAGAGACTGATGGGAAATCATGCTGGAAGCTCTTCGGTGAAGCACTGAACACACACACACACACACACACACACACACCACACACACACACACACACACACACACACACACACACACACACACACACCCACCACACACACACACACACACACACACACACACACACACACAACACACACACACACACACACACACACACACACACACACACACACACACACACACACACACACACACACACACACACACACACACACACACACACACACACACACACACACACACACACACACACACACACACACACACACACACACACACACACACACACACACACACACACACACACACACACACACACACACACACACACACACCACACACACACACACACACACACACACACACACACACTTCGTCTTGTGTTTCAATATTTATGCTTATTTTATCATCGTCTTTTCCCCCCTGTTTTGTGTCATCTGTTTCAATGGCTTGTCGAGCACGTAAGTGAGTTTGGATTTGTTCAAAAGCTGCGATATGAATAAAGTGTTGAAGATTCAATTAAACGTGGAGTCCCTCAGGGAAGCGTCCTGGAGCCTCTTTTTTTTGTGCATTGAACTTTCCGAAGATTTCATGTAACGATTGGTTAAAAATAGTAATTTAGAGAAATGTATTCTTTAGGTGAATCTCCACCTACATAAATGACTCATGTTATTCCGTATGTTACGTGCCGTAGTGGGTGTTTGTGTGTCTTTCTCTCTCTCCCTCTATATTGTCTCCAGGTGCAGCCTCTCCCTCCAGCTGCAGCTTCTCCTCCAGGTGCTCCCAATCACCAATCAGGCCCTTCATAAAGGACCTGAGAAAAGCTGCAGTCGCTCTCCCCTTCTCCGCTGGCTGCTGCATGGTGTCTCTGTGTGGGACCTGATTATATTTGTATCTTAATTTGCTTTGCAAGTTGGCTGGTGAGCCCGTTTTCTGCTTGTCCATCATTGTAATTAAACCTCCCTTTGTGGCTTCAGAAGATCAGTTTCCGCTCTTTTTTCTCGTGCCTGGTCATTTCTGTGTTTTGTTACTCCCCTTCGTACCCCTAGATTAGGAGGGAACGTAACACCGTACATAACTTTAGTTGTCGTTTACTCCGTGGCGAACAAGCATCGCTGTCCAACGTGTACATCTCTACGTTACTCTATGAATGACTTTACCTTTTTACTTTCTACCTACTTGCACGACTCAATACAAATACAATTAGTACATCAGCGAAGATTAGTCACGTGAGTTTGACCACCGCAGCATCATGGGTGTTTACTCGTGTCACTCAAACTAGAAGCGTTGGCAAGGAGGCGGGGCTTATCTCCATGTGGATTTCAACAACAACAAAATAAACATGTTTTACCGTGACAGGTATCAAAATGATGCCGGAATAACTACATAATGACACCGGTTAGTAAAAACAATTAATTCATGCTTTTGGAGACGACAGGCAAGAAACTTAAAAAAAATCTGAATGGAGATCGTGCTAAGCTAACACGTAGCTGCTTCGTCCACAACAACTTCATCCAGACAGAAATAAAGACTGCGTTCTCCACAGACGTTTGCACTAAACTGATGTTTCTCCTGTTGTTCTGATCAGACATGAGGAGCAGTGAGCTCTGTGTGCTAACCGCTAACAGCGAATGTTGGGTTTCCTGATTCAACACCGTCAGTGACGACAGGCTGAGATTCTCACCGCTGATTGGCTTTCAAAGACAGCGTCACAAGAACATCTAAACTTTTAAACAACGTGAGCCGGTACGAATCCGCATCTATCCACGCTGTTGCAATGACTGAACCAGGGCTCGAGCTTAAGGACGTCCCGGGAGGATGGTGAAAAAGTTAGTCGAGAGCCCTGGACTGAACATGTAATCGCAACCCTTAAAAAATCGTTATCGCGCCATTACTTTGCCCGTTAAACGGTACCGTGCATGTTGCTCTTTAATGTCATAGTGGTAACTTTGCAAATTACTCCGTACTTGACTTTGTGGGTTCTTTTTCGCGCAGTACGTGGTTACGAGGCACATGCTTCGTTACTCTGCACTTTGCTTTGTTTACTACTAAAGCAAGGTGCAGTTCACGACTAATATGTGTCTGAGATTATGCGGCACATTCAGCACGTTGAAAGGGATCTCCTCGAACGCTCCGCTTGTTTATTCATTACTTCATTGTTCTGCATGTTACTGCACAACAACAACAACAACAACAACTGAAATAGCAAGGGAGATTCTTGCAAATTGACACTTTATAACAACGGCTTCACCGCGCAATAATTAATAATTAATAATAATTCACAAGTCATCACAGATGAGGAACAGGCGACTCACCGGCCCCGCTGACGCTGGTCTCTTTCTGGGTGGACTCAGAGCAGCTGGCCTCGCTGCTCGCGTCCGAGCTCACCTGAAAACAAACGCACCACATTTAGCTCTGCAGGGGCTGCTAGTGCTGTGGGTCAGGTGTGTGTACTTTGTGGGTCAGGTGTGTGTACTCAGGTGTGTGTACTTTGTGGGTCAGGTGTGTGTACTCAGGTGTGTTCTTTCTATGTCAGGTGTGTGTACTTTGTGTGTCAGGTGTTTGTACTTTGTGTGTCCGGTGTGTGTACTTCGTGTGTCCGGTGTGTGTACTTTGTGTGTCAGGTGTGTGTACTTTCTGTACTTCGTGTGGCAGGTGTGTGCACTTTGTGTGTCCGGTGTGTGTACTTTGTGTGTCAGGTGTGTGTACTTTGTGTGTCCGGTGTGTGCACTTCGTGTGTCAGGTGTGTGTACTTTGTGTGTCCGGTGTGTGTACTGTGTGTCCGGTGTGTGTACTGTGTGTCCGGTGTGTGTACTTTGTGTGTCCGATGTGTGTACTTTGTGTGTCCGGTGTGTGTACTTTGTGTGTCCGTGTGTGTACTTTGTATGTCCGGTGTGTGTACTTTGTGTGTCG